>NW_025064884.1:1292052-1433586 GCF_019112545.1 Guyanagaster necrorhizus | reverse complement strand
ATAAGTCCGGATCACGATCCAAGTCAGCTGCCGCTGACTGGCATCGTATCTTCGAGTACGTTCTCGTACTCGCTCGGGATTGCTATCCCAACACTTACTCCAAGAGCGAGGAGGGCGGGAGGGGATGTCGGTGGTCGGCACTTGTCGGCAAGGCGGCAGGGGGATGTGCCGGAGGTGGGGTTCTTCCCCGGACCCCGCAACGTGAATATGATAAACTTCCGTCGCAATCGCCCTCAAAAGCTTGTCAAAGCACCCCAGAATCTATGCCTCTAGACGTATATTCAACTCCCAAAGAAGTGTCCAAAGGCAGGTCCAAGTATCGAGGTCGACCAGAGTCCTTTCCCGCCGTGCGGGACCAATTTGACGAAGGTAAGAAAATTTGAAAGGGGCCAATTTTCAGGGTCTCGATCCATCACATGTTAAGCGGGTAAGAGTTAGAATCGCTCCTATTTAACATTGCTTGCTTTCTGAAGACGAGTTCCACGTTTTGCTTGTCCTCCTCCCCCCCTCCCCCTCAGCCACAACGACCTTAACTGCATTCCACCATGTCACGTTCCGGTAACAAGAAACCTGTAGGCTTTGCAACTCATATCACTGCAGGTGGGATAGCCGGTGCCTGTGAAGCGGTGCGTACGGGGTGGATCATCAACAATGCTTGTACTAATGAACTCGCCCCCCAGCTGACATGCCAGCCCCTGGATACCATCAAGGTGCGAATGCAGTTGTCCAAGTCGGGACGCGCACCAGGGGTGAGCTTGTGGCCTCCATCTCCTGCTTAACGAAACGCCTGAATGGAATTTTTAAGACAAAACCGAGGGGATTCTTCGCCACCGGTGCAAACATCGTACGGCGGGAAACGCCTCTGGCCCTATACAAGGGTCTCGGAGCCGTCCTCTCTGGCATCGTCCCCAAGATGGCGATCCGTTTCGCCAGTTTCGAAGCCTACAAAGGCTGGTTGGCGGACAAGGAGACGGGGAAGACTAGCCTCGGGAATATTTTCATTGGTGCGTTGGCCATTCAAATTCTCCACAAGCCGTCGGTTGATGGTTAATCTGCTCCACAGCTGGTCTTGGTGCAGGAACGACAGAAGCCATTGCTGTCGTAACGCCTATGGAAGTGGTGAAGATTCGGCTGCAGGCACAGCAACACTCCTTGGCTGATCCGCTAGAGGTACCGCGGTATCGGAACGCCGCGCACGCGGTGTATAAGATTGTGAAAGAGGAGGGAGTGTCGACGCTGTACCGTGGCGTGTCGCTCACTGCACTGAGGCAGGCGACGAACCAGGGAGCGAACTTTACGGTATACCAGGAGTTGAAGAAGGCATTCCAAAGGTACCAGCCTGATCTTCCCGACTTGCCATCATGGCAACACATGTTTATCGGTCTTATTTCTGGCGCTGCTGGACCAATGTCGAACGCACCTATAGACACTATTAAAACTCGTATGTTCCCATCTCTTTTGATGACATACCTCCGCATAATTCTTTTGGTTGAAAGGTCTCCAAAAAAGCACCGCCATCCCCAGTCAGTCAGCATTCCGCCGTATCGTTATCATTGCTGAGGATATGTGGAGAACTGAGGGTGTGAGATCGTTCTACAAGGGTATTACGCCGCGTATCTTGCGTGTTGCTCCTGGTCAGGCGATAGTGTTTGCCGTGTATGAGAGGGTTAGCAAGATCATTGAGCGCATCCAACCCAAACAATACGAAGAACACAAGTACACAGAGTAGATTGTTGGTGAGTATACCTGCCCGGAAGATGTTGTGGGGGAATGAACGGAATAGTTGAGAAAACCCTTACGCGTGAACTCCCAGTAGCCAAGGTCTGATCGGATGTTACAAGTACTTAGTCTACTGATAAGGGGTGAATATGAGATGGGTCATCGGGAAATTAAGAATCACATACATGTTAGGGACCATTGAAAATGCAAAATATACGTATCTATCGCGGAGCGCACAGATATCTTTTCTGTTCTCCTACGTTAAAGATCATGTACCAGGCCGGTCAATCGGGCGGAAATAACTTGACTGCCCAGTCGCATGGCACCGCAGAAGAAAGCCTTCCGATTTCGTTTAACAAAGTAAACTTCGCCGCACCGCAAAGTAAGGCTATCCCCGGTGTAGACAGTGGGTCTTTTGTCCTAAAACTGGGTGCGGAACGTTACTTATTGAAACTTTCAGTATCGTAGGTTATACGCATATCGCGATAATGGTGAATCGCCAACCTTTTTCTTTCCATAGATCTTCGCAGCCAGCTAGTCCTAGTTTTCTGTGTTCGACGGGCTGTCATCAAAATCATATCCGTGTTTATACTTCCCATATTTCAGCCGCAGTATCACGAAGCTGCTCGGAGAACAAAGGAGGACTCATGACGGTGAATGTCGTTGGTACGAAGCGAAGAGTTGACGGCAACAATAACGAGGCCGGACATTCGGACCGATATGGCATTAACAACGATCCAATCTCGGATATTTGTTCACATTTGTCCCTAGAACAATGACCTGATAGCCTTGGACGGAAGTCCCTTATATTTCGTTCTCTCTTCCTCCCTTCCTCCATTACCCTTGTCTTTCCCCCATGCTCAAGCGAATGACGGACAAGCTTGGGTCGCACTTCCACAAGGATCTGCCGCCCATGCCTCCGCCGTCGTCGCCCTCCTCATTGGCGTCGTCGTCGGTGCCCACGTATTTTGATACTAGGCGACCTTCCCAAACGACGACACGGACCTCGATGAGCGAACTGAGTAAGCTGGAGCATAGAGACAGCTTCGATATCCCTGAGACTGAATTGTACCCGTACTATGACCCTACACCTCGACAGAAGGGCTCTTACCGGCTAGAAGACTTTATAATACAACGAACTCTCGGGACAGGCAGTTTCGGACGAGTGCACCTTGGTACGTTTTTATCATTGCCCATCTTATCGTTATCATTTCCTAATGCTATCATCAGTGCGAAGCAAACATAATCTTCGCTTCTACGCCATCAAAGTCCTGAACAAGGCACGAATAGTCAAGCTAAAGCAAGTTGAACACACGAATAATGAGCATGGTATTCTCGAATTGGTCCAACACCCCTTCATCGTCAATATCTGGGGCGCTTTCCAGGATTGTGCCAACTTGTACATGGTCATGGACTTTGTTCCCGGCGGCGAGCTCTTCACGTTGTTACGGCGATCAAATGTACGTTGCCTTACGGATAGTTACCGATGTTTCTCACCGATATGCAGCGATTTCCCGACCCTGTCGCCAAGTTTTATGCGGCTGAAGTCGCACTTGCCTTGAACTATCTTCATACGCACGGCATCATCTATCGCGACCTCAAACCCGAGAATATCCTTTTAAACCACGATGGTCATATCAAAATTACCGATTTCGGGTTTGCTAAATCATGTAGACACACTTATACATTATGCGGCACCCCAGATTACATAGCCCCCGAGGTAAAGTCGTCTTCGGTTCACTGTACGTGAGAAAATACTTATCATCTATCAAGATTCTACTCCAAGGTCGTTACGGCAAAGGTGTCGACTGGTATGCCCTTGGTGTACTCATCTTCGAGATGCTTTACGGTCTTCCTCCGTATCATCAACCCGACAACAACACTATTCTTTTGTATGAAAGGATTAGCCGTGGTCCCCTTCACATTCAGTGGCCTGCCGGCTTCGGCGAGCGTGCCAAGGACCTCATCATTCACCTGATGGACGTTGAGCCGACCAAGCGATACGGAAATTTGCACCGTGGTGCCCAGGACATTTTCGCGCACAGCTGGTTTGCCGAAGTCGATTGGGATAAAATGACAAAGAGGGAGTTCACTGCACCTTATATGCCCCAAATCACTGGTGAAGGTGATGCTAGCGCGTACGTTGTCGATATTTTACGCGCAAGTTTTGGCTGTTGACTTGCCTTGCCCTAGTTTTGAATGCTACCCTGAAGATAACGCGTCGTTGACCTATGGACAAGCTGCCCTTGACCCTTTTGGATATGCTTTTCCTGGCTTTGAATATAGAGCACCTTCTGCTTATTAGTTGGTCTCAGGCGATGTGAAGGCTTCTTTACCTTCGGAAAAAAAAATGGCCAGTGTTGGTTCCTGGCATGTCTGTCTATTCAGTCAGTTATACCCGACAGAACTTGTTGTCTATTACAGTATTTATTCTCGCATTGTATGTATATTTGGCATAGCATCCCTCTCACATAACTGTTGTACGTCGCCGCTGTAGGTTTGTACACATAGTATCATAGTAGTGGTCACAGCGGCAAGTAGTCCTTTCTAGGTGAACAGAGTACTTTCGCTCTGCAATCTTTCGGGCGAAGTTAGTAGACCTACAAATACTTAGACCCATGATGATTTGCAACCGCACCGACTGGACATTCTCCATCACTTCAGGGGATTGATCGACAGTCGATATGAATTCATTTTCGCTCGACACGTTAGTCATATGTAACAAGCACATCGAAACGACGGATCCTAGGTTCGTCCCGTGTATCGGGGTGTGGAACATACATAGCCCGATAGGTGTAGAGCTAAGGGCGGTTTCGTGGAGGTAAGTAAATGGTTAAATTGCCGGAGCTGAAACATACCGAGAACAGCTAGGCCTATTTTCACGGTTCATGGATCGACTGCGCCTCTGCCTGCTGTTCACAAATAAATAAATTCATTAAGAAAAAATGATAATGACTTGGCAACACGGATGCTGTAGTAACTAACCTGTTTCTTCATTTCTTCTTCGTGTCGTGCTAAGGCCTGTCAGAGAAAAGAACATCAGGGGGGATTCTTACTTGGAAAGTAAAGATTGATTGACCTCTGAAACAGGACCATCAGTTCGTCAGTATTTGTATGGTTACAAAGTAAAACCGGAAGCGTACCTCTACCAGCTCTCATTGTGTTGTTATGAGTGCTTATGATCCCAACTCCAGCGTATATCGTTAGCCCAACCAACGAATAAACTACGCCGCGATGGATGATATCCAAGATAGGGAGCATACTGGGCGCAGAGGCTGTTTCAATGTTTCAAAGTAGATTAGAGCAGATTGGCGTCACACTGTCACGAGTGACATATCAAAGCGTCCGGAAGGCCGGGCCGACCTGAAGAATTTAAAGTTACTTTGTTCCGGGAAATTCTGACACTTAGGATGTCATGAATAAATGGATGAAGGACTAGTGTATTTCTGTGGTGCGTCAGTTGCATTATCTCGTAAATTCTAGATATATTACACGTCACTCTGTCAACGTACTGGCAACCCCCTTGCCTTTCAGTATCGGCGGTCTCTTTTTACGATCCGTTACCAATGTCCAAGGTCAATCACATCGCGGTCAAACCCTATTTCAGTCCAGGCATCTACACCATTGACAGGAACACCATCACCGCCCAGCCCGGCAAAGCCGACGCGGTGATACACCTTAGACGCTGCCGGGTTGTTGTGAGCAACGTACAAGGCTACTTTTTCTTTGGTCATGAACAAACTATGTAAGCACGGTCAGTCGCAACGGAAGTCAAGGAGAATGAATGATGACCCACTATTTGCAAACTCGCCTAACAAGTCGTTCGGCGCAACCTGCACGGCGGTAATCGGGATTGGTATACACCTTTGTTATTGTCGCAACTTTGCCGCTGTTACGCGTGAAGGCAACGATGGATGCGATGGCACTGCGGTCTTCTCCCTGCCTCCTGATGCGATGCACCCAAACTTTATTTTGACCGACGAGGAGAGTGGCTTCTCTCAGAGCTCCGGCGTGATCGAGAAAGAAAGGATCCTGCGAGTAGGTATGATGTGATCAGCACCGCGCGTAGCAAAGCAAAAAGCCGGACGTGCTTACCGATTCACTTGCGAAGCCATAGCATAATTGAGCGATCTTCTCAATGTCGCTGGCCACCGCTGGGCACAGTTCATATGTGACTCCCTGAACCACTGTCTCCCGTCTGTATCTGAATGTCCCCGTTGTACAGAAAGATAATTTTGCAGCATAGTAAGGATTCGGTATGTGACCGACGCCCGTGAGGCCGGTCCACAGCCGTGCGAAATGCTGGGCGATCGCGTCGGGTGCGAATACTGAATAGACCCTGGGAACAGGGACGGCTCTATAGAGTTCTTTGGCGAGGAGGGAAACTGGGTGATGAATGGAGTTGGGGCTAAGGCGCTCTGTGGGGCAGGTGGTAGTGATGAAGATGGGATATTTACCCATTTCGGTGGTCGTGCATGAGAGGATGAACAGTGCGCAGGGTTCGGGGTCGTAGGAGAAGCAGACGATCCACACCTGGCCTGGTTTGGGAGCCTGGCCCGCCTGCTCGGCGGCCCGACACTTCAACGCGTGAGGGTATATGACATTGAAGTTGGCCTCGTTGCTCTCAAAAGCACTCTGCACGTCGTGAAGCAGCTCAGTCGCAGACAGATAGGACTTGGTGGAGACTTTTTGGGCGACGGAAGGCATGGGTAGACGAGATGAAGGACAGTAGCTTGTAGGTTTCCTGGAATGTTAACTATTGCAGGTACTAGCTTATATACAATTGCAGATGCTGTAAACGGAAGCTGTTGATCTTCCTCCCACACAGATTCACCTTCACCTTAGGCGAGGCCTCCCAGATTTGTGACGTATCTATCCCCGTAAGCTGCGACCGTCCTGGCATCATCAGATCGAGGTCCTAATGTATCTCAGGATTTCCTCTTGCAGGATGAATGGCACATGTGTCTCCAGGAAACCACAGAGAGCCGCGGCTGTGAATCCCATACTGAAACGTGATTGTGATCAAAGCAAGCACAGAGCAGCCGACTCATTCGTGGTTTGGCTTCAAATGCGTCAAGATAGCCGAAACGAGGGAAGCTTCAATTAGACAGGATCTATTGCCCCGTACTTCGTGAAATTGCGATGCTCGATTCACCGGGAGACAAATGCTGTTCCTGCCTCAAGGAAGGATGCACAAATTAGAAATATCCTCAGAGTAGTAGGTTGGTAAGCAGGAGGCACTAGACGTGAATATTTGAATTTCGAAGAGCTCCCAGCCAAAGCACAGGACGATGAACAGCAACCAAAAATCGTCAATCTTCGCGTCCGGCTTCCAGACCCATATCAGGTCTCATATTCCCACGCTCATTTTCAATTCCCCTCTGGTTTCTATCTTCTCTCTCCCTGCGACCGTTATCGACGTTTGATTGAGGAAAACACATATTATTTGGAGGTAGGACTTTGTCACCTTATGCACCGGTTCTTGGCGCCTAATGCCTACGGGAGACGCCAGTTACCTGTGCACAAAACAACTCGGCGCTGGCGACGACCTCGGATAATCAGATAAAGGTGTCTCGAAACATTGGTATTGTCTCTTGTCTGAAAACACTTCAATCTCAGTTGATGCAGACACCTCGATTTTGATGTTGTATGGGTGGTGACAAAACCAGAATCTCGTCTCTAGTTTCGTTTGCCCCAGAAGCTCGTATTTATCACGGAATATTCGGTCAACGTGGACTTTGTTTGCATTCAAGTCGATAAAAGCCGCATTGTGAACTAATTACGGATGGCTGCTCGTGTGGTCTCTACGCTTCCTCAGGACAGTTACTATGTACCTGTGGCTTTCGGCGCATCGCATCGTGATCCTCCGATCAGAAATGTCATGCCTAGACCCTCTTTTCTTTCGGCGTCTAACATACGTCTAACTTGCAGTTAATTACTTAGACGCCCTTGCACTTTTCTGTTGCTCTCCGCCGAGGCCGACCTTTGGACTTTGATTCGAAGTCTACATCTTATACACAGGATTATTAAGAACTGCACGCTGTTTACCGGGCATCTCCTGAAAGATCGGAGGAACATATTACACAGGTTTTCTACCACCAGAGATGGCAAGTTGTAGCTGCGTCCGTCCTTGAGGGCGATACAGCTTGAGGCTCACAACCTCTTCGCGCCACTAGTCTGGTGTTCAACTATCCCGTGTCATGGAATCGTTCCGGAACCTTGTCGTAAAACCATAGGTCCGATCCCATGCAACCCTTACGCTTCTACTTAATCCGGATAAACAACCCAACCGTGAATCCTGGGGGCATTAAGGCTGTGGCGTGCCTGCCAAATCTTCTTTGAGGGCTCGCATTGTCAGCCCGGCTCCAGTGGATCCACCAGAAAGTCTAGAATACTAGCCTCTCAGGATGCCGTGATTCTAATGCTCGAAGCAGTGACCTCAGTACTGACTTAGTCCAATAGAGACTGAACCTATGCTACCTACTTCAGTCGCTGTGCCCCCACGCAATCATTGTGGACGTCGCCAGTTCCCGATTACTGTATGCTGTGATTAAACGGATCACAGTCCTCCCAATTTCCCAGTAAAGGTGAGCAACTGCGACGTTGGATCGTACAGTATTGTATTGGAAGCCGCAAGCGTTTAAATTCATATTAACAGCCGGCTATGCGTAAATTTACGACCACTCGCTATA
The DNA here is from genome assembly GCF_019112545.1 of Guyanagaster necrorhizus. Taxonomy (NCBI): domain Eukaryota; kingdom Fungi; phylum Basidiomycota; class Agaricomycetes; order Agaricales; family Physalacriaceae; genus Guyanagaster; species Guyanagaster necrorhizus. Next base: position 1,425,175 of record NW_025064884.1, on the reverse strand, counting down.
TCTCCTTTAGAAAGCCCGATTTATTTATTTAGAACTATCTCATTAGTCGAAACAGGCCATCTTTTTCTATGGTATCTATCCCGGAAGCTGGTTCTATCTAAAATAAACATACCCCTTAGTTCCCGCGCTCGTATCTCAGGACTGAAGGATGTGTAATACCTGTTACAACGAGCGTCCCGGAATGCAACGACCCCGAATAAATTCCCCGCCAAGACTGGATTTCCTTCGAGGCAGAATTGCCACGCGATCTTACGCGCACGTATCTGAGATACCCATACGAAACTCCGGATTCCATCGCGTACGCAGCGGGAAAGGTATGTCGAGAATCATCTATTTCAGATATTCATCAGTGTCGGTATCATTATGCACCAGCGACTTCCCACCGCCTTAAGACTCACATATAAATTGTTTAATCTGTTTCATCTCCGGAGTCGCGACTTTCTCATTCACAGAAAAAACCTGTCCTGGCAGAGGTATTACCTCGCTTCGGATCGTGTCGATACTCGATAGCGGTGTGGAATGATCCTCCATCAAGGGCGCATCTGCCTTGATGACCTATAAAATGAGAGCAAGCGCCGAAAGACAAAATAGCTCTATGATTGATTTTCCCATGGAGATTCCCGTATTCAACTTTAAATTGTTAGGTCATTCCGGCGAGATCAGAATGCGAGCTCGGGTTGAACGAGGAGGGGAACCTTGCCTATGTACTTGATGTGTTCTCGCTCTCAGGCTCGAAGCGTGTTGGAGAACTGCTGGATCATGTTCGTAATCGTTCCTCTCCAATCTTATATGAAGCTATCTTTGTTCAACGTCATCCCGCAATGCACCGATTTTGTTCGAACTATTGACTAGCGCGCCGCCTCGAGACCATTGCATGTGGTGACGGAAAATAACCATCCTGTAATTCAGTAGCAACAGATACGTGGTTGGAAACGTGTTCCATTGGAAGAAGTGACAGCACAAGTATCATCGTTTAGTGTTATGGCATGGCCAACAAAGCCCCACGATTCAGCCCGTGAGACACAGAGGTGTAGAAGTACTAGACCGCCCAGAATGAGAAAGATACATGGTAATGCGGATAGTCTTACTGAGAAATGGCCACACAGAGATAGATGCCTGGTAGAAAATCCTGCAGACTGAGAAGCGAGGAAACTCAGTGATATAAAACCCAAATTCTCATGCTGTTTGCATCGGTGATAGCCTAAAGAGAAGCTTTCGGAAACATGAAAAATCTGGGAATATGTCCTACACGTGAGAAAGAAATGTAAGGGACAGCGGGCTCTCACTTCACCTGTCATCATGCTCTACATCACTGTGTAACGTCCTCGGAATTTTCCAGAATCCAGACCCTTGTTGAACTCCATCACCCAGCGTTCCTTCCGTACGACCTGAGATAATACCTCTGTTCTCCAGGTCGTATTCGTCGCATCTAGGAACTCTTTACTCTCAAACGCAGCTAGATCCGCCCATTCATGCAGAGCGAGATACTCGGGGGCTCCCAGCTCCTCCGTCGTCTCCACAAGAATAAATCTCCGAGAGGACAACCATGAGGGAACCTTACTAAGAAGGGGAATGTGCTCTTTTGTATACCAATCGTTGAATTGGTTTTCGGAATTAGCGGAGGGGGTCATCGCGTTCATGACGAGATAATGGTTATGATTAGAGTGAGGCATCTGGATTGGGATGGATTCACCGTAACGTTTGTATAGCCGGCAAGTAACGAGATCAGAGCCGATAAGCGAGCTGAGGTTATTCGACAGCTCTCTGAAACATGGAAGAGTAGACAGAGGTAGTATTATAACTGACAATGGGCCGTTATCGATTTCAGAGTATAGAAGAGGATCTGGTAGTTCGTGCTGGGAGAACGCTGCCGAAATCTCTGTTCAAGATCGTCAGCCAACGAAATGACAGCTAATAAATGACAACCAACGTTCCCATTCCAAGGAAAGTCGTTCGAGAATTATGAGGAGTATGTAGTGCGGCTCCCTGTCCATCCTAAGCCGAAGTCCCAAGAATGGGGATTGTAATTCTAGTGGTACGGCGTCAGATCCGACGACCATCGATGGTATGCCGGCGGCGGCTGCCGTGCCTTCGGGACCTTTAAACGAGAACGTCGAGTAATGTACCCCGGATTGCACCTTGCTTGTGACTCGTAGCGATTGAAGCTCCTGCCGTATTGAGTTCGGTCTAGGTTGGAAAGAAACCCGAACTTGACTCTACTTCCAAATACTCCACCGGGTACCAACCGATCTCAAAAACTCTGAATAAGTAAATCCCGTAAGAGTTCCGACTTGTCCTCCCTGTCGATCTCGGGCGCCGTGTTTGAGATTTCTCAGGATGATAGGTCTGTCACTGGAAGAAAAGAAATGGGGCAGGCCTGCTGTTACAATTAAGAAAAGTGACGTCCAGTGACTGAAAACCAGTCATCGTACCGCGTATCATTTGTATCATCATGCACGTGAAGCAGATTGATTGGCTGTTTCGTTTGTTCCCGTCTTTAATAGAGTGAAGAGATGACATAACTAAATAGTCGGATAGAGCGATGCGGAGAATCGCAGTAGTGCTGACATTTAAGATATCGTCCCAAACCAACGCTCTCAGGGTAAAGAGACCAATATATTACCAGCGCAAGCAAAGGTCGTCTTCCATTTGATCCGATGAAGAGTGTAGTCACATATCCTTGATGAACGATAAAGATGATAAGTGGAACGTATGAAGGAACAAAAAGGAAACGATATTAATATGTTTCGATATATGTGGCTTAGGTTGTAGCATTTCTCGGGAACAAAGCTAGGAGGATGGATGCAATGTTTGCGAGAAAAAAGAATATCAATATGGAGCAATCATCAGTCAAGGAGCGGGCGCGAAGAAGCATGAAGGTGACCCGAGGGATTCGCATCAGAGACAAACACTTTCCGTCTCGCTTTGTGCAACGGTTCGTAGATCATGCCCGTCGGAAGTATCCGTTCAGATTCTGAGTCTCGGACTGACACATGACTTTAACCAGGGGGGATTTCAGGAGATTGGTGACGGGCCCATGACATGGGAGAACTACGCTCGCTTTCCCTTCTTTCCTGCGCGTAGTGCCGGTTTCGCATAGAACAATACCCCGTGAATCATCAACGCGCCAGTACTCTGACTCATGGGTGCGGTATCCCTTTCGCCTTCTCCCGGATTGTCTCCTTCCGGATCTCCTAGTTCGAAAATGCACTCGGTATCCATCCCAGGTGGTTCCAGCTTAATTCACGTGGACATTTCCGGTATCAGCTTGAGCAGACTTTCGAAACAACAGATGGGTGGATTTCTGGCCCGTTCCGCTCTAGAGCCTTCGTATGGAGATGCATAGCTATTCGCTCATCAGAGGAGAAATATGTTTCGGGACATCGCATACTGTCACAGTGCGTTGAAGACCCTCTACTTGAAGATAACTAGGACGTATCTGCATTTGTCTGGGATAGTTGCACCGACCCGACGACAGCCATGCTCAAAACAGCGGGCTAGGGCAATGTTCGGATTATTCATTTATCCGAGCGTGTTTGTTCCCAAAGGTAGACTACGTAATGCATACTGCACCCACCAGCCCAGTCATAGGTCGGAACCGATATGCGGTTTTGAATCGATAGACGATAAACGGGATGTCCTTCGCTGCGTAAACATCCATGAGACGGGATCCTCGACCTGAATCTCTTTCGAGGGACTATGCCACGTATCAAGCAAGGAAAAGTGTCGGCATGGAACGTAAGACCGGTTAATAAGGGGAGGGCGTAAGAGGGAGAACCACATATATAAAGACAATATTTCAGGGAAGTGGGGCTGCCAGTGGGGGTACGGACAACTGAATGGGGACCTCATTCCGAAGGGTAACTTTTGGGGACACGCGGTAGCAGCGAGATGGCCATGTGCAGAGAAGCGGAGAGCGAATATTATTGTTTGGCTTGGAATTGGCACTCTTGCTATCGAGGGGGAGGGGGAGGGGGAGCTGTGCAGCATGCCCAAGGTTATGGAGATCGGAGACTGAACGCGAAGGCATATCTGGTTCGGCAGCGGCTTGCCTTGCCTCCAGTTGTAGGAGTTTCCTTAGAGGCGTTGTATGAGACATGTTATCGCTAATAGATAAGCGTTTTTGGCACCTCTCGTCGTCAACAAAGGCTGTTTTCTGTTCATCACGCACATTTATGCATGATATCGTCCTGGTGCAAAGACAGTTAGCATCCTGGATTGTCATTCCCAGGAGGTGAGAAAACACGAAAATATGAGCATGGTCTGAAGGCTTAGGGACTGAAGGTATGTCTACAACACGTTGGGCAACCTTTACAATGAGAAAAAAGGCGAGATTCATGTCGGAACGAGAGGTATGTCGATGGTAACCCGATGCCATGTCTAAGAGAAGTGACAGCCAATTGCTACATCTCTTCAGAATTCAACCATGCATTCCTGAAAAGCGGTGAATGAAATATGTCACCAGTAACGAACAGGTTCAGTACCTTTATTCAATGGATGTCCGAGTCATCGTTGTCGTCTATGCATCATGACAGGAGCTCCTCAAGTTGCCGCCATAGATCTCTATTGTCTATCGCAGCCTCATTTAGCATATTCATTGCCAAGCTAGTAAGCCTTTCCAGCAGATGAGCCGCATCATAGCCCTAGGCATCGTCTTCCGGGAAAAGACGCGTCGTTTTGGATTAACAAAGCCACGGCTTAGAAAGAATTATGGTAAAAGAAGTGGACCCAACAAATTACGAATTCAGACCTAGACCTATGAGACGTTTAAGTTATGGTGATAAGTCAAGTCTAAAATGGGTAATCACCGCCCATGGGCCAATCGAACGATTCGAACCTTCCGCTTTGGGTTACGGCTGTGGGGCTATCAGAGTTTTTAGAGTCTGTGCGAGATGCCGTGAATTAGACGGGCTATCAATGTAAAAGAAAAGGACGTTGCTCTTATCAGACTCTGGAATGGTAATGCAAGGATCACATTGTGCGAGCAAAGAAATTCATACAGAACGAGTAAACATTCCGCTAGAATGGGTTAAACGGGAGAATAGAATAGATAGATTTCGGAGAGTAAAGGGCTCTACGCAAGAATAATTGTGTTCAATGCTAGATAACTTGAAGCCCCGACGCCAAGTAAAAGAAGCACGAGTGTGTATGATGGACATGTCCCAAATTGATCGTCATTCCTTTCTTACCCATAGAGAACCCAATCTGTCCTCCTCGGGCGGTGAACCAAGTACTATTCTGTACTTGTGAGCAAAAGATACGGTTGCAAGTTATTAGATATACCGATAGAAGACATAGTTTAGATACCGGATCATGTTTGTGGATGCCATGTGTCACCGAGAACGCAGAAACAGGAAATATCAGCTTCACTAGTTCCCCCGCGGTTACCTAAGAACGAACGCGAAAGCGCAAGGTTTCCGGATGGCCTTTGGCAAACAAAGGTAAACAAGGCCGCGTTATCAGCCGGATTGGGGGAAGAGATATCTCTCATACCAACCATGACCTCCATCATCTGTTCCTCCTTCTATGCACTGTCCTTGGCTGCGACAGTATACGCATCACCGCTCTCTACTTTTTCCCAGCATCCTCCTTCCTCTCGCTCCCCGCTAAGTCTTGCCCCACTCATTGACGAGTTTCATGTCCACGGATCTATCAATGACTCGTACATTGTCATGCTCAAGGATAACACCGACTCGTCGATGATGGAGAGTCACCTCAACTTCCTCCAGATGACCCACGAATCAGACCCTCTCGTTTCCCAGTTCTCTGGCATTCAACAAGTGTACGACGGCCATATCAAGGGATACGCAGGGAAATTCTCGCAGAATGTCATTGAACAACTGCGGACGGCACCTGAAGTTGAATTCATCGAGAAGGACCAGATAGTAAGGACGATGGAGATCGAAACAGTCGATGTCTCCGCTGTTCAGAGGGGCGCACCTTGGGTGAGTCATAGTTACTTCCTAGTCTTGTGCCAGCATTCATCTTCTTGCTTGTCCTTAGGGTCTCGCTCGTATCAGTCACCGCCCGAAGCTCACTTTCGGTACCTTCACGAGATACGAATATGATGCTGATGGCGGTGATGGCGTCGACGTCTACATCATCGACACTGGTATCAACATTAATCACATTGAACTCAAAGGCCGTGCTACGTGGGGTAAGACTGTCCCCACGAATGATGTCGACGAGGATGGTAACGGTCATGGTTCTCACTGCGCGGGTACCGTTGCTGGAACTACGTATGGCGTTGCCAAGAAAGCCAACGTCATCGCCGTCAAGGTCTTGGGTTCGAATGGTAGTGGGTCCATGGCTGATGTTGTCGGTGGTGTTTCATGGGCAGCCACTGAAGCTAAGAAGAAGGCCGATGCCGCCAAAGCTGAATATCAGGCAACTGGCAAGACCGCTCACAAGGGTTCAGTCGCTAATATGAGTCTTGGCGGAGGAAAGTCGCCTGCTTTGGATGCTGCGGTCAACAAGGCTGTCGATGCTGGTCTTCACTTTGCTGTGGCTGCCGGTAAGTCTCTTGGTTCTGTCATGAGGATGGTGCTGTAATGTTGCGTCAGGAAACGACAACAAGGATGCTTGCAGCTATTCACCCGCATCTGCCGAGAAGGCAGTCACCGTCGGTGCTTCGACTCTCTCCGACGACAGGGCATACTTCTCCAACCACGGAGAGTGTGTCGACGTCTTCGCTCCTGGTAAGCTGTCGTTTCATCATGACCTTTTAGTTGTTGATGTCGTTGTCAGGTCTCAACATCAAGTCAATATATAAAGGCTCTGAATACGCCGTTGCTACCCTTTCCGGCACTTCCATGGCTTCTCCCCATGTTGCTGGCCTTCTGGCTTACCTCCTTTCAATCTACCCCCACAAGACCTTTGACCCTGAACTCCAATCAGACTTTGTTCTCCTTGACCTCCAATCTCAGAGCCACTTCTCCTCGTCCGTCTACAGCATCGCGCGCTCTGCCCTCCCTCGATGGATTTCCGCGTTCCTTCCTTCACCCCGGTTCGTTGAAACTATGACTGCACCCATACCGAGCTATCCCGGCACCCTGTCGCCCCTACAGCTGAAGACCGCCCTCCTTGACCTTGCTACGGGGGATATGCTCGAAGATTTGCCGGTGGGAACTCCCAACTTGTTGGTGTTCAACAATGCGACTGCGTGACACATTCCTTATCATGTCTGAGTGGAGGTGGTGCGGTGGTATCATATATTTGCTATCTACCTACTCCTACAATAGATACATATTGTATATACACGACCATGATCTCGTCTACTCTCTGTAATCTAGCTAGTTTTCGGCCAATTCCTTTTCTATAGAGGACTTAAGAAATAGTAGACATGTTTCGGGGATAGCTTGTATCTTGCACTGCTTTTCCTACACTGGACATGTGGTCGAGTTTTCGACATGGGGACAGTAATAACTACAATTTAACAGTTCATACCATGCCATATGATTATGACTGTACAAAATCATAGAAGAATAACATTCACACTCGCTCCTGGGGCTGTCATTACAGGGCTCTGATCTGCAGCCGAGATGCACAGGTTGGTTTCATCCAGGGTAGGTATCATCCATAGATTGTATGAGGAAACAGATACATAAAATAACAAACATGTTACTGGATACAAAGAAAAGAAAAGCTCTAACTAGCATAAACTTGGTCCCTGTTCAAGCACCGCACTTCAGCAAGCAGCAGGTTCCTCATTGAGGCGCACAGCCTGCTGTTGTGCCTCTTGTCTTGTTCTGCACCTCTGCAGCTTCATTATTCAACTGCATGGTCTGCTGTCGCATCTCTGCTGTCCGGTATTGCATCACCGCTATCCTTTGTTGTGACTCCGCTATTCTTTGTTGCATCCCTGCTAACCTTTGTCGTGCCTCTGTTGCCTTTTGTCGTGACTCCACTGTCCGTTTTTGTAACTCTGCTCTTTTTAGATGTGCTTCAGCTGTCCTTTGACATGCCTCCTCTGTCCGTTGTCGTGCCTCTGCTGTCCGTTGTCGTGCCTCTGCTGCCATCCGATGTGCTCCTGCTGCATGCTGTTGTGCTTCTGCTTCCTTTTGCTCTGCCTCTGCTTTCCGTTGTCGTGCTTCAGCTATCTTTGCTTCAATAAAAGGACGAGATACTGGTGGCTTTGAATGTGCATAGTCCAAGTCAGTCGCTGTAATCACAACTACTAGCAAAAGAAAATACCTGTCGGAATTCCTGAACTCTCTTAGTGAACATCCCCCAGGCAACATCATACTTTCTCTTTATAGCTGGTGCCCCATACTCTTGAATGAGAGTATTCATGCCTGGGTTCACTTCCTTAGAAGGCCACTGAAGAGGGTTTGTCCACATGAATCGTGCTTTCCAAGATGTGTAAACCTGAACATCAGCTCCCATGCACAGCTTCATAACCTCCCAGATGACACGGCCATAATAGAAGCTTTCATTATAAAAAGGAGACATATCCAAATTGCTCACGATACAAGCCAAAACACACAAGTTGCCAAGTGAGAAGGTAGAGAGAGCGGAAGGGACCATGGTTGCGAGGAGAGTACGTTTCCTGGGTTCCAGTAAGTCAATGTCATGTATCATGCGACGCAGGGAGATGATGAAATTGTCAGGTTGTTGTATAGATGATGCATGGCTTGTTTCAGAACATGTGGTACTGACACTAGAGAAAGGGTGTATTACAAGTATACAGAAATTGAAGACAAGCCGACCTGTTTACAGTGGGTGTTTTGGCCTTTTTAGTCTCATTCCATGACCATCGTTCCATGAGAAGATAGTTCTGACAAGCCCTGTTGTGTTGATCTGCAAAGTGAATGACCATGAACTCATGCTGTAGAGGGGGCCCTTCACACTGGTAGTATTCCACCAGGGTTATAATGATGTCTTCACCTGTCTGCCCATGTGTCATCAGCATCCCCTTGTAGTAATGGGAATGCCAAAAGTGAAAAGGCCAAAACCGTGATGACATGTTGACATTCGGAGGGAAAAAGAGCAAACCAGCTTCAGAGAGGCTGGGAGATGGGAGATGGTCTGTTTTTGGCCTCTTTTGTTTATTTCGAAAGACCCCTGCGATGGACTGCAGCATAGATAGTAACATGACCAAGTTGAAGAATGATAGGGAGTTGCTAGTCCTCACAGTGAGTTTCAGTCATGTTAACCTTTATACAAGTTAGTTAAGACTTGTCTTACTTACTGAACCTTAATAATGACGTTCTAGTCTCATCCTTCAGGCTCGGCAACGAGACGAGTCTTATAAAGGTTCATACTTTGAGTGGATTAATATTATGTGACAGGACTCGGTGGAATGGCGTGGCTCATATACCATTACCCCCACCGTCACGACCGCATCGTGAAAGGAAAGAAATAATTGATAAATAATTTTCGATTTTCCCTCGAGCACGTGTCAATAGCGACCGACGACAACAACGAGTCTTTCACGTTCCCTTCCGCATTCTACACTGTACGCTGGTTACTATCCCGCAGGCCATCTTTAGGTGTATCTTAGGGCCCTGTGCTCACTGTCATAAATCCCGTATACAATCTATCACTCGAAAACATGCTGTCGCGTTGTAGCATGGTCGTCCTTGCCTTTGCCGTTTTCTCCTCATTTATTGGAACGACACGAGGCGCCGAGGAGAAGATAAAGATGAAGGTCGGAGACAAGACGGTTGAACGGGTGAGTGGGTCACGCCCTTGCCGTCGACTCTGTGGACTAATTGATTGCTAGACAGTGCAGTTACGCACGCACTCAATATATGCGCCGTACATAGACCAAGACCTGCAGAATAGGTGAGCAGAAATAACTGTACGGAGAGGCTTGCTATTCATTTGCAAAGATGGTGGGACTTTGGCGCCGATGCCTACATTGTAAGGTTACCATATATCCAAGCTGCACATTCGAGCTGATGCCTCGTTAGAATACCAACAAACACATACGGCTGACGCGTGACCGACCATCACAGATGGTGCGCTTGCTTTTTTCTCCCTTTCGACGACACCAGCAATAATGCTCTATCCTTCTTAGGGATACCTATGGTCCCGTCTACCACTCACGACAGCGAATTTTATCATCGAAATCGAGTTCAAGGCAAGTGCACACGACCGTTTGTGTCTAGCAGGAAGCGCCAACATGCGTGGTTCTTCAGGTGTCGGGCGACTCGAACAACCTCTTCGGAGACGGTTTGGCCATCTGGCTAACGAAGGAACGTGCTCAGCCAGGACCGGTGTTTGGAAACAAAGGTCGGTTTTTTTGGGACGTTTATTCCGAAGAAATAAACTCATGCTTTTATAGATAGCTTCACCGGTTTCGGATTGTTCTTGGACACGTACGCTAATTCACGCCACCCATATGCCTTCCCTCGCATCACCGGAATGATTGGCGATGGCAAGACCTCTTACGACTTCCAAAACGACGGAGATAAACAAGGCATCGGTGCATGTTCCGTGCGTTTTGTGTATCTCACTATCCATGTGCAACTCACGCTCACTCCTGCTAGTTGAACTTCCGCCGAACAAACGTTGCAACCAAAATCAAGATCACATACATCAAGGATAGCGTTTTAGATGTGGGTGAAACCTTCTATTTCTCGTGCCAGCCTTTCCACGGCACCTGATAATGCCTGGGTACTGATCTTCTTCCTGTTAGGTTAAGCTGCAATATAAAGCCTGTGAGTAGGCCACTGGACAGACGTGACGAATCCATCTTGACTCCCCGCTGCAGGGGATGATTGGACAGACTGCTTCCGTGCTGATGGGGTCTCGCTACCCACCGCACCCTTCCTCGGGATGAGCGCGATGACTGGAGACGTATCGGATAACCATGAGTGAGTCATTTCCGCCATCCTCCCCTCACCCATACCAGCTGAACACTTATTACCTAACACAAAGCATCATCACCGTCTCAACGCACTCTGCTATAATCTCCCATGGAGATCTCCCCTACACGGAGGGCGCCAAGAAACGTTCCAAGAAGAGCGCCGGATCGTGGACGTGGTTCTTCTTCAAGATGCTCTTGTTCGCCGGGGTGGGCGCCGGAGGGTATTACGGTTACCAGGAGTACCGCAGGAGAAGTAGATATTCGGGGATGGGGAACTTTAGTGGAGGGCGGTCGAGCGGGTTTGTGGGATTCGGCGGTGCAGGGGGGATGTATTCGAGTAGCAAGCGTCTGTAGTCGGCCGCGGGAGAGGTTGGTAACTTATGAGGTTCGGATAATCTAATGCACCCCCAAAGTATGAGTATCATAATGCAGGGACTCGTTTCATTTTCCAGGAAAATTCGATCTATGTATTTCTTCTACATATAAAAACAGCAAGCAAATTGAGATACATATTTTTAATTGTAACGTTGTCGGTCGGATTCGTGATCATGATTTAATTTGATGCCTTTGGATGTGGTCTCAGAAAGCTATACTACTGACTACCTAATGCTACGTAGAAAAAGTGACAGATATGCAAAAAAAAAGCAAAAAAAAGACAAAATGCAGCGGGTGAGGGCTATATGCACAAACATCCAGAAGAGGATGACGGAGGGAGACAAGACACGAGAGGAGGAGGAAATGACTACTGCTACGAAAGATATTGACTACACTACGAAAAAATACTACTGCTACTAAAAGGGGAATCCACAGGCAAGAGGCGAGGACATAGACAGAGAAGAAACATGTGCGTATATTCCGTATTACACGCCGTAGCGTGTGGCCAGCCGTTCTTGGATGATCGGTGGGAACGCACCAACTTGGGCAGCCCACCCTGTCGCGTCATGCTGCTTGAACGCCGTCAGTATCGTCTGGAACATATTATTCAGTTCCGGTGATGGCGCATTCCATCTCACTATTGAATTGCAGAACCACAAGAGACTCTGTCACAAAGAAATCAGCATCAACGAGAGGAAATACAACGGGGGAGAGGGAGGGGGAGAATCACCTTCGCAATTCCTGCAGGATTAACTTCGACCATCGTGCAAAGCCCTCGGAACGCCGAATCTTTCTCCTCGTTATCTCGGATCTCATACAATGCCTGACACCACGCTTGCGCAAACTCAGCCAAGTGTGGCGCAACAAGAGTCGGGTGCATCAACCCAATTCGTCCTATCGACACTGCTGCATTTTCGTGCAAGCTCCTTGGCGCCTTCGGGTGCAGCAAAATCGGAACCAGTCTTGAAATCAGGGGATTCACCCATTGTTGGAATTCAGGGTCGTCTGATAATCAGGTTTAGTAAAAATAACGGAATGGGGGTAACGGGATGACACTCACTCCGTCCGTAGCGCAGCGCGACTTCACCAACAGACCAAGCAGCGTTGTTCGAAGCACTGATAAATTCAAACTTGGGTTCAGGATCGAGTTGTAGTATCAGTTCACCCATGATGCCGGGCATATGCGGTCGGAGGACGGTAAAGCAGCCCATAGCCATATCTCCGACCAGCGCGTACGCGGACTGTCGTACGGGCGCCTGAGGATGCTTCAAACAAACCGTCAACAGCGACAACAGATTTGGCTGTGTCTGGTTTATCAGACCCTCCAAGGACATGCCGAGCCCTTGCGTAAGGCCGGAAAGAAGATCAAGCGCGACGACAAGGAATGATTTATCTGGCTCATCCATTTCGGGGTTCTGTTGGAAGGCTTGGTATTGGAGCAGTGAATGGTGAATGATGTTATTGCACCGCTCGAAGACAGGACCAGCATAAGGATGGAAGGACATGCCCATCGCGATGGTGACTGATGCAAGACACTGGATGAACTCATCAGGATTCCACACGACATGACAAAACGCAAAGCGCACCTCGAGTAATGGAATAAGGTCAGGGTCGTCATCCTTGAGCTTCGACCACCGGTTCGTCAGGGGTGGCATCAGAATCTCAACATACATAGGATCCGAAAGAGCACGGCCAACGGCGTCGGCAAGAGTTCCGACCGCATCGTATAGTATGAGCATATTCTTATGTTGGTACTTATCGAACGCAAAGACGAGGTTCCTCAGTACAGGCTCGAGGTATGGGGCCAATTCGGGACCAGCATCTTCTTCGAGGGTCGCAAAAGCGCTGCAACCAGCTTCCTGCACGCGCTTGTTGCTATCCAAGACCATCCGGAGGAGCTTTAATTGTATTTGTTTAGGAGGAAACGTAGGATAGTAGGCAGAATATCACTCACTCCTTCCATAGTCGGGATGAAATACTGAGCCTTATGCTCCTCAGAAATTGGTTGGGTGGTCCAGCTCGCATAGCGCCCGAGCGACCAGCAGGTGATTGATCGAACCAAAGGCTGAGAAGAACTTATTAGCTTACGAGAACACGAAAGAATTGAATTGCGTTACCTTTGGATCATTGAGCATGTTAATGAGATACGGCACTAGTGTGGGCAAGTGAGGTTCGATGGCTTCTATGCAGCCTGTTTGGGTACGTATCAGAAGGTGAAATAGTGATGATCAGGAAGCGAAGCGCACCTTCGGCCATTGCTCCCAGAGCGAGAATTCCGCTCTCCCTCTGCAGCCAATCACTGCTCCAGAGCTTTTCTTTCAATGGACCCAGGAGAACATTGAGAAGATCACCGGTAAATCGGACAGCGAGAACATCGAGAGCGGCAGCGGCACACTTTCGCAAGTTCCATTCGGTGGACATGTCGTCGGCGTAGTCTTCATCGTCGTAATCGAAGTCGTCGTCGTCGTCGTCATAAGTCTCTTCCCCGTATGCGCCTATTCGTGCCTTCGGGGGCTCTCCGTTAACATCCCTCTCCAAACCGTGGGACTTGCTACCATAGTGGCGAGGCTTGATATCGCTCTCCTTATCTGGCACGGCTTCGTCTTCTGCATCACCGTCCAACCACAACAAATCATCTTCGCCATAGATCATACAATCCAACAGAACCGGAGCGACCTTTCCGAGAAGAGGGTGCAGGTAGATGGATAGTTCAGCGTCCTCGGCAAACGTAAGCCAGAACTCGCATGCCTCCAGTGCGACGTTCTCGTTCTGGTCTTTGGTAGAATATAGCATATATTCGGCTACGTTGTTCATCTCGGGCATTAACCGTTCGGGCCGTGCGGCAAGGAGAAGAACGAGCGCTTGGCAGACGTGGCGTCGAACTGAAGGGTCATCGTCCGAGGCGCGGCGGAAGAGACACGCTATGAAAGCATCTAGGTGGACGAACAATGATTGGCAATTGGCAGGGACAAAGTAAGATAGGCAAGCGACAGCATGTGAGCGCATCTTGGACGACTGGTGATCAGCGAGGATTAGAAATTTGGGAATCATGTAGTCAAGCGGCCGTGCTCCATTTATTTCGACATCCATTTTTCGGGGGTAATCTTCACAAGCCTTTTCAAGGACATTGAAAGCAGCCTAAGACATAGGTGAGAAAAGATAAACGTAATTGCAGTGGAAAGAAGACAAGGTAAAACGAAAGCTCTCTCTGTTGACGACAACGCTGCCACTGGCTGATCTTCGAGAAGGCAGAATCATGGACAAGATTGATTCGCTCGCGAATGACAGTGGCAGAAAATCCAAAAGTGCCTGTTAGAAATTACAAGCTTTCAATAACGACCCGCAAATCGGAAACTAGATCGTTAATGGAGGCTTGTGAGCACAAGATAGTTTCAGATTTTCTGCCACTGTGATACTGGCTCAAAAACTGAATCTTTTGACGTGATACAGAGGCTCTAGAATCATTTGCCGGGGCACCGGTACGACAACTGAGATACCAAGCATCGGAACCGTCCGATTATCATGGCCGTAGCCCGAGAGCGGCGAATTAGGAAAATCGGACACTCACCTCTTGCTTGTCAAGATCAGGCATATCCAGCATCCCTACAAGCTGCTGCAGACACTCCGGCCAATTCTTGGGTTCCAGTACGCCGAGGAATGCTACAACGTCTTGCCCAGCAGTGTTCCGTATCATGATTGATGAGTCGGTGAATGCTTGTAGAACGGCATTCTTGACGTAGGCGGCCACCTCTGGTGAAGACGAGAGAATAAGGCGCGAGTTATTCTTGAGAAGATAGCCAGCGATGCTTCGAATTCGCTCTTCCTCTTCCCGCATCCAGCATAGGATATGAGCAAGGTAAGCGATATAGTCGGGTACACGCGTAAAGCTATTGAGTTTCTTGAACACTGTTAGAGAAGATTATCGAGGACGTCCGTGGAACTCACTTGGGTGATATTTCGTTGCACCGACTGGGCCATGTCGGTGGACTCGTGGATGGTTTGGAGAATTTCTGCCAAACCAGCTAGCTGGGGCGTCCATGTCGACATAATGGAAGAGTAAAACGCGCTCAGATATGTACTAAGTCAAAGTGCGTAAAGCAGAGAACGGCACTGGAAGAAGAGAAAGGATACTTTGCCGTTGTTTGTCAGTGTGACGTCCTGTGACACCAACGAAACGCCACCCGTTTTCGATGCTTTGTTTCAATTCGTTTGATGGCTTGTTAGCGCCTGCCACTAGTCTCCTTCAATATTTTGTTGGTAGAGTTGACCGCGGTGCGAACTGCACTGCAATTCTGAGTCCTCCAGTGGCTGGACGTGGGTCATTGGCGTACGGCACCTGATTCTTTAGGGATCACTTGATTATCTGATTCATCTGAAGCAACACTCTTGCATCGATGGCCGTTCCGTCCTATCGTTGGGTACCTCTTTCATCAACATTCTTATCCTTGGAAAGCGCATTTCAAGTTTGCAAGGCCTAGCTTCCAATGCTAGCAAGTCAATCAACCTCAAAGAAGCATTAACTACCCGCTATTTCACATGGGCAGGCGTCATTTCCCACTAAACTCTACTATGAATGTATCCTATTAATAAATATCAGTTCATCAATTGACAAATCGCCGGAGGAGCTCTAGAACTTGACGAGATGATGTTTTCAGTAATCATACAAGTTCCCAAAGCATGAAAACTGTCGCGAACCGCAGATATCTATTACATAGTGCCGACTCCCGTGACGGTAGTACATCACGCGTCCGATGGGATTCTTCAACTTGTGTTACAAAAGGATAGATTGCGTCCGGTGTTTCCACGAAGAAGGGACAATTCCTGAATCCTATCCAACCCGGGATAACCGAGAAATCCAGGCGGGAGTTGAACATGAACGAACGCAGATAGTATCAAGAAAGCGGCCCACCAAGAACGATGGAATGGCATTCACTCCGTCCATATGTCGTTATCAAGATCATTCCCATGGCCGAAGTCAATTGACATAGGCCCTGATCATCCGGAGAAAGTCAGGAGGTACTTTAAAGCTTCTTCCTGCAGGAAACACGTTAGAGGAATGACAGGCAAGGACAATTAAATCCTTTTCTCTCATGACTATGTGAACAAGCGGGGGATCGTAAATCCGAGAAAACAAGGCAGCCCTAGCACATGTTTATTGCCTTTAAGAGGTTCGGTCAACAAAAGAGGCTTTCGGTCACCATTCGGCTGCCTCCCGCCGGCGAGAAGGGTGACATTAGGGACAAAAAGGAGATTTCGATAATTTTTGGTCAAAAACCAGCCCAGGCAATTTTTTTGTGGCAGCTTTTGCGACAAGTCCGGACAAATTGTCAAAAAGACAAATTATCGTACCGAAGCTCTGGAAGATAAACATGGGTCCTGCCCTAGCTATCAGGCACTGAGATAATCATAACGCATCTTCCATTGGTAGAATTGAAGGCGGGGAGGATCACTCGGATGAAAATAGGATAAATAAAATCAGGAACCGTTCCAGCCAACGAACTTGGGAACGGAGCCGGTGGGTTTGATGAGTCGAGTGCAATTAATCATGATCAGTTCTCTGCCACACCGGGATAAGCCGAGCGCAAAATCGTGTCCTCGTCGAATGTTTCGAACGCAGCATGAATGTCGATGATCATACCTGTCGTTCCGCATAATAATCCGTGCTCCAAGGCAGGGGGGGCCTTGTGGGAAGTGGCCCAGGGGGCTCCCCAAGAGACTTGATGTAAGCGGTAACCATGGCGCATTGTTCGATAATGCGGTAACTTGGATGGGAAATCCGATAAGCTGTCTCCAGTATAGCCATTCTCCAATGGAAACCACTCTATGCTTTCTTCGTGATTAGTTCTTACTTTTCTCTGGATGTTGCTCGTAGGACAATGAAGAGAAGGAATAAAAAAACCAAAAAAATAATAATACCAAGGCATCGAGTGCGCATGCATCGTACTCGTATCCCTCCCAGTGACCATGCATATTCCGTCCTTATTCACTTCACAGCATGAAAATACAAGATATACTGCTTTCAGGGGTCCGGCCGCAGAAATTTCAATGCCGTACTTCTTCTTCAACACCTTTTCATCATGTGCATGGATGCCTGCTGTATGGCACACCGCGAAATAGCTACACGTTGAACGATGCAGTAAAAGACTAACTCAGCGGCACTCTACAGCACGGATCTAATGCGCATGATTCTATTTCCGAATGGCGTGCGCACTCCCGTTTTTACACAGCACTGCACTGCGGTGGCATCTCACTCCGGGCTCCTTCTCAGACAACTACTACTTGCCCTCTCAACAGTCTTTTCGCACAGGCGCCTGGCTTTCATCTTCAAACGCGGTAACAAGCAGGGGCGCCTCGTTCATTCCGGTTTCGTGACCGAAATCAATTAACGACACGGACCCCGTGTGTTGCGCGGCTGGAAGCTGTAGAGATTGCCGGTGCTGTAGTTGCCCTGAAGTTCCGGTGTGGAGGCATTTAGTTATAAAAGGGACTCGGTCGTGTGCATCTCCACATCACTTCCCCCCCCCCTCAGATCTGTGCCTTGACTTTATCGTCGCATCTAGAATCTCAGCATTGCCTAAAATAACAACATGTGAGTGGTGCCTCGCAGTCGAGTGTTCTGATGTTCTTATCATGTCTCTCTTCCCCCAGGTCAGCACTCAATTCCATCTCAAGGCCAACATGCAGCTCTCATTGCATCCAGTTCCATAGTCCGTGCTTTCTCTTTCTATCACAAACAGAAAATCTGATTTCCAATCCAAGTTGACAATGTATCCGGCCTCCCCTCTATGTCCCTACTCGATCGTGCATCCAATGTATATGTCGGTCTGAAAAGCGGTGACATAAACGCACGCACATCCTGTATAAGGCGGCACGGTGGCTCCTTGGTGTGGCACCAAAACATCGGACCGTAAGCATTCAAACTCTTTCCGTCTCAGACGTTTTAGATATTAATACTGAACTTTCACAGATTGGACTTGGTGGCGTTCTCGCTAATCCGTTTCGAGATCTGCTCTAAACTGCCGTGGCTCAAAGCCGGACATGTCCTCGCTAGGAGTGAGGAGTACAGACTGGATGACTTAATCCGAATGCAGGGGTCGCTTGACCGGGAAAACTGTAAGTCCTAGGCCCCCTGCATCAAACATTATTGATCCTTAAGCAGCATCTTGTGCCCAGCCATATGTCTTCATCTGAATCAAGCATCCACACCGACAGACTCGGAGCCGCCGGAAGCCATAATTCTCATGTTGAGCGTCAGGGAAATATCATCCATTGAGACCGTTCGTGAGGCGATGGCATTTGCGAGGAGACACCAATTGAGCCGTTCAGAGGGTCATTTAGCTTCTTTACTCGACCCTGTGGGGAAATGCTCATCTGTGCTCCAGACGGTCTGTAGCGGTCCAAAGATGGTCCAATCTTCAGGATGATCTGGTTTTGGGGTCTATGGATTGAGATTCTGGTTTATTCATTTTCATGATACATCCATCTCGCATACACTATTACCCGTTTAGCTATTACCTAGACTACGTTTATCCAGATACCCTTCAAGTTTTGTTTAATATTTTTACAGCACGTTGGAATAGCGTGGCCATGTCACACGTAAGAACATGACACTGAAACTTTGAGATTTTCCGGTCATACCTACCTACCGGTTTTGGGATTGCTCGAACATGCAATAAGAGTTTTGACGATGAACGGAAATTTGATCGTTAGTCAGAACCATGCTTTGAGGTTACGAAATGGCGAGGTGCCTTGTCGTAGACATACAAAAATGCGGGTTAGAATAACACTCTTCTTGATCTTGCGACTCGAGATCTGGGGCAAGAACACGAGGAACATGTCTCTGTCTTGCAGGATAGAATTGCCATGTGCGAAGTTGAACCAAGGGCACGATGTGGAGGGGAAAATCTGTATAGCAACAGAACTTTGATGGGACAGCGATGGACGATCACGGGATAGCTCTGTCATTCAGGCTCACGCTGGAAATATAGTTACGACGTGTGTATTTAGGCTTCAGCTCTTCAGCACACGATGGGCAAGACTCCGTAGCTTTTTCTTGGAACGCTCGCTGTCCAGTGACCCAACATTCTACATGCGAACAACGTTAGTATGTCCATGCTATCGCAGGCACCAGAAAACATTACCTTCTGTAGTATCGCAACACTTTGCCTTAGTTCTTCGCTCTTCTTCTGTGTTTCACGTTCTAAATTCCTCAACTCCAGAGGCAGCGCATAGGGAGGGGACGTGTTCAAGGGCGCATGGAGATACGTATCAGATAATAAAAGCCCCAGCGAGCCCCTCCTGATGTTCGGCATCAGTGATGTAAGTTCTGCCGACACAAGTGTACAACTCACAGATATTCCAAGCCTTGGATAAGAGCAGCAGCCCCAAGTTCTTCTTCAGATTCCAGAGAGCGCTCTTGTTCTTTGACAGCTTTGAGCTCACGCAAAACATCTTCATGATCCAAAAGAACCAACGGTTCAGAGCTGGCAGGCCGCAGGTCTGCGTGGATTAGCGGTAATACAACAAGAATTGATACATCCCTACCTTGAAGCTTTTTCAGAAGATCGACCAAACCAGCTTGAAGAGTCTGAGCTTCTGTTTTAGTCTCCTCCGATAGTCCAAAATTATTGCGGCTATCCTTCGCCAGTCGAGAGGATTCAACTATCTCCTCCACCTCTTCACCTAGTGCAGCGATGAGACCTTCCGCCTCAGCCATATAAGATACAGAAGTTTTGACGGAGTCGTAAAGCGACTGCAAAGAAGGTATGATATTGTCCTCGAAATCTTTGACAGCCTAAAGCGCGCGATCAGCCTAATATTTTCGAATAGGGAAGAAAGACAAACGTTCTGCAGAACTTGCGATTTCTCATTAAGGAGACTCATTTGATCCAGCCGCCATGCTATCTCAAGCTCTTCGCTGATGTTCATGGCAGCAGTGTCTTCATCGACCTGGCGTTCTTGTGCTGACTTCACTCTGAGAAGCAGGTTTGCAACACCAGCCCTCCGATCCGTCTGTTCCAATTCTCTGCACACTTCCTCCATCTGCTGGCAGAAAAAAACCTCTTCAGCGGCTTTGATAATGTCTCTGTCGTATAATTTCTTCGCCGCCCGGTTTGCCACCTGCTCGAGCTCTGCTTCAGATGGGAGGCCTGCGGCTGCTGTTACAACATCTTGCACTTGCTGTTGTGTGCGCGTGAGCACAGCAGATCGATAGTTCGCGTATGCATTCAGTTCAGTATTAGTTGGCACGTTGCCTATATTCGCATAAGGCCTGGTTCGTACTCGATAGACAGAACTGACCAGCACCTTTGCTTTCGAGAACATCAAGAACCTCGGAGGCACATCGAATGGATGCGGAGAAAGTGGAGTCAGCCTGACGCGCTAGTTTAATCAATTTTGTCGCAAAGTGAAATGGATGACTAAGGACGCGCCTTGATTGACATCTCTGCAAGTCTTTCCTGAGAAGCGGAAATACCGTCAGAGGTCCGCCCAATCTCATGCTTCAAATCTTTGATCGTCTGTGTCATCTTGCGATTGGCGATCCTGCGTACAGAAAGGTGAGCAATGCGATCTTTCAAGGTTTGCTGGTCCACTTTGCTTGGTCTGCTTCAGTCGTGCCCTTAGCAACTCGGTTGCATCCTCAATATAAGTCGATTCTAGGTCCATGAGCTTGGCATGCTCCCTGAGAACGATTCAACTTGATAGCCTTGACGGTGGAAAAGCTACCGACCGTGCTTCGCTTGGTATTGAGTAGTTCTTTGGCATACAAATAGCGTTTCCATCGCTTCCTGGATTCGTCTTTACGTTCGCTAACCTGGACGTAGTCGACAGTACACCCGTGGAATAGGTCAAAACGAACCAACATACTCACGCTTCCACCTCTTCCCGTTCCAGGGCAATTCCAGTCAAAACTATTTTCTGGGCAAGTTCGAGGCTGCTCTCCTCCACGTCCAGGTGCAGAGGCGTCTGAGCTGCGAGCCAGTCGATGAGGGTCTTTCCGGCCTCTAAGTCCACCGCCCACTCGATTTCCTCTGCTTTTACCGAAGGACCGTCAAGAAGACGAACCATGGAGACAAGTTTCTCGGTCGAAGACTGTTCCATGTTGCTACGCGGGACGCCAAGCGTTCAGAGGACGAAAAGTGAAGCAAGGTTAAGTTTAATTTGAATTTTGAATTGTCGCGACGCGCTTCACGTGATCATCAATCGAATTGTTGACCGAAAAATGGAGAACGGCTTTAGATATTTAGAATGAGTCCTTTCGTCGTCATGTAGTCGAGAGGAACTGGATAAGTATTTGTGAAGCCCGGGCTTTTATTTCTGACTGTTGAAATAAGTAAACGATTTGATTCATTCGAAGCTGGATGTTCTACATAAGTACAGGCGTAGTAAAGTATCTGTGGGTGGATTGATGAAGGCGCCACCCGAGCTAGGATAATGCCATGGCCTACCTCTCGTGGTTGATACGAGGCTCAACTTGAGACGATAGCAATTCGCATACCAGCGGCGCGAAGCTTGTCCAGTTGTGGGCCATACCTGATATTAACAGCCTTGAGCATATCAGGATCCACTGGAACCGGGACAACTCTAGGAAAGATGTCAGCAACTCGTCTCTTTCTCCATTCCATCATTTCTGGTTCCTGTTCGATAGAGTCTGAACCCAAGTCTTCATCGCCATCGTCCTCAGTATCAGAATCTTCCTCATCTCCGATATTCATTTCGACATCGTGTGCTGTTCCACAGCCGAGGCAATACAACTTCTCGTCCTCAGGATCACTCTCCGCGCCACTGTCCTCCTCAATCTCTGCCACTTCTCCATTATGTGGCTCCAGCTGCACCAGGCGTAGTACGACAGCCTTAAGAGGACACCAAGCACATGCCTTAGCCTCAATGGCGTCCAGAACAGCATCCAAATCTCCAAAGGTCACTTGCACATCGAACCAACCCAGCTTTTCCAGTGAGAAGATTGCCGTATTCACGCACAGGGAGATGCAGTTCCGCAAAGTCAGGGATTCCAGTCGTATCGAGCGCCGAAAAAAGTGAGAAAAAACTCTTGGACTCATTCGAGTCCACTCGTGCACATAGACTGTGAGAGAAACGAGCTTGGGAGCATGTAAGGACAGAAGGATAGCAGTCAAATTGTCCAGATAATTCTTGTTTAGAATGACCGTGAGGGAAGTGATCTTTAAAAGCGTCCCGGAGAGGGGCTGCGGGCATTTCGGATCCTGGATGGTGAGTGCCTCGAGATGGGGACAGCTTGCGGAGAGAACAAGCATAATGTCAACGAAATCACAATTCTTGAAGGAGATGGATGTGATGGAGAAGCTAGGAGCGATCACGTCAAAAGCGACTATGTCGACAGTCGTGGCGTTAGTTATCGTGAGATGGGCTAGCGACGCGGAAGAGGGACCTAATGCAAGCCAGTGGGGCGCGACATCAATGGCAGCGACGTTGCGGAACGTCAGCAACAATCTGTCGATAAACGGCTCTGCTAGTTCTCTCTGTTTAATGCGTATCTTTGCATAAGAACATCTCTCTCTCCCGACTATCATCAGAGCGATAACGAATCTGAAGAATCCCGCGACTTCTACAATTTCGACGTCCGGAGAGTAGATTATGTATTTGAGAGGAATATTTTTGGAGCGAGAGAGATACAGAGAGAGCATGGAGTTGGCTTGAGATATATTTTGCGAAACGCGAAGCAGGTTGATTGAGAGTACGGACCAAAGGACGGAGTTGTATATCGTGATATCCCGCCAAAGCGAGCAGACGTTGGATAATGCGATAGCGGTGGGTACGATGACATTCGTTTTCGTGTAATCGTAGGATTCGCAGGCCGTACAGAATATTTCTGTCAATATCTCCACCGGTAGAGTGGAAATTGTCGCGTTTTCGAGGTCTGAGGTCGCGTTTTCTGAGATGACGGAAGCAGAAAGGGTCGTGTCGTCGTTGGCAGGTGCTGTGTCCCATTCTCAGCACCCATGGACATGGATGAGGGCACAAGACTCACCAGTACACGGCATTATCTCGGAAGGCGACCTACGCAACTTCATCCTCTCGACTTTGGTAGCATATAACACAGACTAAGGTGCTATGGCCGAAAAAGCCGAAAGGAGACAAATTCCTGTCACGTTTTTCGACACGTCGCGAACGACATCTACCGGTGAGCTCTACTAAACAAAATGACAGTACAGCTCCAAAAGGTGTCTTGGATCTTTTCATGGAGCAATTTGATGCTATGTGAAATAGATTGTCTTGTATACAGTCAATTTGACATCAAACCTGTTCTGATCATAAAGCCAGAAATCGATGACCAACTCAAGAAAATTGGCATCATAGTCGTAGGCATTTCGAGGGTTTCTATGACTCTGTGAACTGTGGGGAAGGTTGACCTGCAGCGGCCTGAGTAAAGGTCAATGTCCAAGCAAGAGAGAAAATCTGGACTCGGAACTAGTGATAACAAGCATTGTAGGTAGTAATTAGTAACGAGTTTGAGGTCAATATATGCCGCAGAATGGTAAACTGAGAACACTGATTGCCGTGCACGGTTAGAAGGGCTTTTGAAATGCGCATCAGTCCGCCAATCCCTTGGCTCTATTGCTCCAAAGTCTGACACCGCATCATGAGAGCCCCAGAAACCTGGGTGGATGATTACACTATCAAATTCTGGTTATGTAAAGGGAAGACGATAGCTCAAGGATAACAGTGCTCTCATGATAGAGAAATGCTTAGGAAAGCTATAATGCCAGTAGCAGTGATGTATTCTTCCTTGACGCAGCTCGTCAGTCACTGCTTCGTTGCATGTAGCCTGGGTATATCCATAAAATTGATTTCATATCAGATGCAAAATTAAGTACCTGGAGGAGAGGACACAGGAGCACGCAGAATATGTATTTCGGCTCCTGTGTCAGCCTTGTCTCTCAGGCGGAGGTTGGTTCATACGAAATATAGCCCCTAGAGATATATGAGATTAGAAAGGTTGCTAGAATACAATTACAACAACGTTAACAAGACCTACCAGCCTTCTCCCTTTTCAATTACAATGTGGTTGTACAAGCCTGGTGGACTCATCAGACGTGCTTCGAGAAAGTCCCAGAACGATTCTAAAAGGCAGGGAGATCTTTCGGAGCTAGTCCACATTATCTGATCGGGAATCAATGAAAAGGGTACTTGTACTTCAATGTCAACCGACAGCATGAGATTAGCTGTGGGTGCATAGTATCGGGATATGAACAGTTCAGCAATAGCGTCCCCCAGTTGCTTCTGGACTGATGGTCTGCTACAAAGCATTTCAAGGTCTGTAAAGTCGTCGCCGAGTGAGATCGTTATCTTCCGTACCGGACATTGCGAACGACGAAAGAAATCACGGAAAAAGGCTTTCCCGTATCCACTGAAATGTTCCTCGTAAGGCAACAGCTTTTCGATGGAGATTTCTTCCAAACAGGGAAATGTAGCAGCTGGGAACAGTTCTGGGTCTCCGACATGAAGATATCGTATGGATGAAGTCATGAAGTCATTAGGCTCTTCTGGCTCCCAAATGGGAACACCAGTACTGTTATATTGCTCGGTCATACGGAAGGACTGTAGGTTGGGACTGATGGAGAAGACGATACGGAGATCGTCAGGATCAATTTGACGGTCTATATATAGGCTGGTGATCTGAGACCAAGGAAGGGTAAATTCGTGGACAGGAGATGGGCCTCGTCCTATAATCAACTCTCGCAAACGAAGCGCGTCCTCGAAGGCACGGAAATCCTGCAAAGAAAGTTTGGACGAATTCTTAAAACGAAGCTCCAGCTGCTCCAACAATGGAAGACGACCCCGAATCTGCCCATATGTCCACATTGTCCTCGTCGAACAGTAACAACACGTGCTTCCACCTGTAACTTGTGGGAACCAAACATTCAAGTAAAGTGCGCCTCTCCTGCTTGTCTATTCCAGATGCTATAAAAGCACATCCGATGCTCAAATCGGCTTCGCGAGATCGATCCAGCATGGTTTTCAACAACAGCACCGGGCTTTTTTTCCATCCACTCCAACCAACGTTGAATCGAGCCCATAAAAATGGTGTCAATAGCACTGTCGTCCTCCAGTGACGGCAAACACCGCCAAGCGTGCAAAGCGCGGTATAGACCCGTGTCATGTCGCCAACCCACTTATTCTGTTCGTCCATGGATGGGATGTCAATCGAATACCGGAAGACCTCTGCGAGGACCTCTGATGGGAATTTGCGGAAGGCTGACATGAGTGCAGCGTGGCTATCTGCAATGTTTTGAAGACGAATTTTCTCTTCTCGCACCTCCTTGAGCACGAGTTCAATGTGCTGAATTTCGTCATGTACCCCTTGGAGGTAATGGTGGATGGGATCCACGTCAGAAGCAGCGGCATTAACAGAGATCAGGTGTTGGAATGGAGATGGTGTGTCGGTGAGCCGTGTTCTTGGTATCGTAGTGCCAAAGCCACATTGAGGGCATCTAGACATGGGTGACTCGGAGCCATGCATCACTGGAATCTGTGCCATTACAAGGTCTAATTATTAGCTTGGATCAAGATAGGTAGGTAAGGCAGATACCATACCCATTCAGGAAGTCTACAAAGAGTTGGAGTTAAAATTAGATGAACAAAAAAGTCGGCACGTGGAACGGCCAACATTGCCGCCTTTCATTTTCAGACCATGGCGCGGCAGCTCGGGGTTCGATTCCCCGTATCCGAATTTGCATTTGCATTTGGGTTTGAGTTTTGCCACAAGTTCAAGTTAACCTTGAATGTACCGAGTCACCAAGACTCATCAACACTGGTAGTTACTCTTACCAAGGATGTCACCCATTTTTTTTTCTTATGTGAGAATCCTTCTTACGGATACCTAAGGGATCGGCCTTAGGTTATGTGGAGCTCGCTTTATCAGCACTCCAAGGCAACATACCATAGACTATTAAAAAGCGATTGAGCCATTCTCTGCATCAGATTCGTACCCCGGGGGGAAGGTGCCACCCGGCACCCGATTTTACCCGAGTCCGCAGGGGAAGCGCTTGTCTCAGTCTTCATTCATCCTGTTTTCACTCTATCAAGTACGACTCTTGCTCACCCCCGAATTTGGCTCCCAGATCTCCGGCGTCAAAAACTCAACGAAAATACGATACTTGGACACGAGGATTTGGCGTTGACACTGAACAGCCTGCACATAACGTTAGCGGCGCTGAAGGAGGAATTTGTTTACCGTGTGTCTTGTCCGTCGTATTCGCACTCTTGCAATGGTTAATTAAGAGACAAGGCATTCCCTGGTACCATTAACGAAGGGCTATCGATGTCTCTTCAATAGAAGATTGACGAACTCGCTGGCCCCCCGTTCAACCGGACGAATTGTCACCACGATGATCCCCTCCCCCACATCTTCAGCCACGCTCATCAACCCCGAGCCGTGCCATTACAAAAAGCTGGACTTCAGTGTCGCCATCGAGCCCAAGGGCCATCTCGAACCGCATGTGAGCAACCTACCGCGGCGAAGGGTAGCAAAAAGGAGGGCCGTCGTTGATGAGAGCGAGAGCAGCAACGACGGGAGCGCAAAAACACACCCAGCATGCTCCCCCAGACCTGGGGGAGAACATCAACGTCCGTCTGCTTGCATACAAGCGTTGGGAGAGGGAACGGACGTGTATGTCGCCTTGGGGGACATTGAGGATTGGGACGGAGTTGTAATTCGTGTCGAGGACGAGGGGCAGAACGACCGAGGCGTACCAACTCTGTCCCGCTCGACTTTCTTCGTGACGGTGTCGGGAAAGGTCCTGGTCGTAGGGAGAGTGAACGCGTTTGCTGTGGCGCTGGGAATACTCTGCCGGAGGAGTCGCAGGGATGTTATAAAGACGTACATGGAGCTGCATGATACGGGCGGATTAGATGATTCTTGGAGGGGCTTGTTGAGTCGCGAAGGGTTGGAGTGGGTAATAGGACAGCAGGAGTAGATAGTAGACATTGTATTCGTAGACATAATCTGTATTGTTAGAGGATTCAGATACGGTGCAACGGCCCATACTGCTACTCTGCGTTGGTTCAACTCCTCGCATGATCACTGTCATACATAGGAACATTTTTTAGGGCAATAGTATGAACATCGGAACTATGGGAACATATCTTCTTCATTACAAGGCACGGCTCTTCCTTCACGTCTCTTCATGCCTTACAGAATCGGCCGCCATTTCATATCAGTCTAAAAAATCATGCAGGCAACTCAAAATACTGAATTCTTTATTAAATTACGAGGGCCCGTGCCGCTACTCTGTGTTGGTTGGATGTGAGCATTAACGCGTGCTAACCCTGAGCAAACAACAGCGTCCTATCGTAGAATATCAGAGTCAGGGAGTCGGAGACTTCACCGATGAATGTGCTAACCCCAGAGGCATGCTTCAAACAACAAATCACAAGTACACTTCAAAAGAACAAAAGATGTATTGCATATTCAACATATAACAGTGTCCATCCAAAGTCCCATGAGTCCATCTGTATAACCTACAGCCACCATATAAAACTATCCATCCAAAGTCCTATGAGTCCGTCCATATAACCATGATATAAACGAGCCATCATTGGCTTAGTAGTCATAGCGGATGTTCCAGCTAATGCTGCCACGGTCGTAGTATGCCATTCTTATCATCCTTCTTGTCATCCTTATCATCCTTGTGGTCATCATCATCCTTGTCCTTGCTGTTCTGGCTACAGTAGCTGCAGTACTTCCTGCCATCATCTTCGCAACCTTTGCCCTTGTGGTCTACATCGTAGGACTTGTCCCCATCTTTAATAGGACCAGAAAGGATGGAGTCCATGGCAGCTGCGAGAGGAGAGTGTGTGGTGACTGAGAGACCCATCATGTTGATAAGCAAGTAGGCAGACATGAAGAGTATTGGCAATTTCATAGCCATTTTATATCACTTCCAATCTTAGGTAGTTATCTGTCCTGTACTACTAGTGAAACAGTGCCGAGCACAAGGTGTACCAAGACCTTCAAGACCCTCGGTGACAAACAAATATGAGCAAGAGTTGTACTTGATAGAGTGAAAACAGGATGAATGAAGACTGGGACAAGTGCTTCCCCTGCGGACCCTTCCCGGGGTATGAATCGGATGCAGAGAATAGGTCAATCGCTTTTTAATAGTCTGTAATATGTTACCTTGGAGTGCTGATAACCGACTCCACATAACCTGAAACTGTCAAACATAGCGGAACTTGCCGTGACGGGAGAGTCAGAGTCAAGGTACAAATATGGTGCAGGCAGGAACGTCGGTCTAAGACGCAGCAAGAAAAAAGCAGCTCCATTTGACAGTTCATTTTCCTCGATGCCCTTGGCCTAAGTGAAATATCTTATCCTGACATGCATAGCCTCTCTCCCTCCCGTCTCTAATTTTCCCCGTTCCCTCTCGGACTGCGAAGACTCGATCTGAATGTCAGGCTCAACATTGAGAGCACGATAATCCAAGACCAAGACCAAGGGCCAAAAAGGCTCTCCATTCTCTGCAATATACTCGTCCAACAGATCATCCCATTCCGAAGGCTTCTGTTTATGATACTCCAGATATTGGCTATTGAGGTTCTCAATGGCCCTCCGATCGCTCAAAGACGTCGGCAGAAGGCGAGTATCTAGGAGACCAGTGGGAAAACGAGGCGCATAGTACTAAGGTGATCTGACGAACCATTTCTGAGTTGCCTGATCTTGGCGCAAAGGGGACGGTGATTACCAGATGACCAGTCATTCTTTTGGCATGTCCGCGAGCAATACAGCGTGAACCTGCACCCTGAACAAGTCATGAACATTCCGGCTGATATTCCAAGGCACTACAGCGGAAGTTAAAATGAATTAGAGTGAATTGTGCGCGCCGGGTGACAAATCGCAAAACAAGAGATATCCATTGGATACTTTTGTTTTTCAGTAAAGCGATGTCGATGGGTACAGATTGGACGGAGAGCTGGACAGTAGAGGATACGATAGTGAAAAGAGATCGATGGAGAAGTATCGTGTCAGACTCCTCCGGAATATGGGCGAACTTGTCCAGAATACATTGAAGGATGAGATTAGCGGTGAGTGCCCTGTTTTCCTCCAGTCGGTGAATGAGAATGTCTCTCAAAGGCGGTGATGTAGAGAGAACTGCATGGTATGCAGTGAATACAGACCGGGCAGAGTCGATATTGTATTTCGTACCGCCAGATGGAGGGTGAAATCAAATAAATGGAAAGTAGTCTGTGAAAAATCTTGGTTCCGTCCTAAACTTTTCAATGGATTGGTTGTAATTTGTGACCCGGGCTAGAACGAAGACCACGGTGTGGTGGAAATCAATGAATTTGAATTCAGAAGCCCGAGACGGTAAGATGATGTGCTCGCAGAAGAGGCATAGCCAGAATGATATGACGGGGAATAGGGACGAGCATGGAGGAAGTGGTGTCTGCCAAGCACACGGGCTGGATGAGGTGTCGCTTGTGGATTCCTGTAGCGAATGCGAGCATCGAAGTACAGCTGAGATTTAGAACGTCTTTGGGATCGAGCGAAGGCACCAGAGGAAGCCTCCCTCACTTCATTGCCTGGATAGAGGCTGTGTTGAAGTTGAGGTTCTCTTCCATGACAGGAAAGAAAGCTCGATGGACCCTTCGATTTTTGCTAGCTTGCGAGACCAGCACCATCATTCCCTCAAATGCTCCATTAGCAGCGAGATCCTGAAAACGAAGTTGTACGTTCACGCGAGAAAGACATACAGTTGCAAGCCTTTCGAATAATTTTAAATACAAGTTCATAGACGGACCACCTGATCTATAGTAGGTGCGAGGTTTCGGCCGAAGAGCAGTTTCCGTGGGTATATCAACTCAAGATAGCTTCTTGATATACAGTAGTGTCCATTATGACCGCACTGCGATGGAATACTCTTAGGTGAGAATCTTATATTCTCATCACCTTCTCTTACAAAATGTCTTCTGCTAGACGCTACGGAACCACATCCTCGCAGCATCTTCCTCTTTCAGGAATCCGCGTTTTGGAAATGGGACAGGTGATCGCTGGGCCATTTGCCGGGCAACTGCTCGGGTATTTCATGCATTAGCCTGTACTTACGCTGTATACGACTCACGCGCAGCTTAGACAATTTGGCGCCGAAGTCATCAAAGTAGAACCTCCTCGTCTCGGCGATCCTCTTCGTGTCTGGCGCGAGTTGGATACAGACGGTACGAGCCCCTGGTTTCGGAGTATTGGCCGAAACAAGAAGAGTATTGCCATCGACCTACGAAAAGCCGAAGGCAGAGAGCGAGTGATTTCTCTAACGTCGCGCATCATCCGATGCTAACGTATTCATCCAGATTGGTCAAACAACTAGCCATTAAGAGCGACGTGCTTTTGGAGAATTTTAAGCCTGGAAGTATGTACTTATTCTTCGTGGTCAATAATTGTGTGTTCTGACACTGATTGGCATGTAGCCCTAGAAAAGTGGGGTCTGAGTCCCGAGGCTCTGCACCCACACAATCCTTCTTTGATCTTTACCCGAGTGAGTGGTTATGGTCAGACGGGACCGTGGTCACCGCGTCCCGGCTATGCTTCTGTCTGTGAAGCCGAATCCGGGTTTCGTTATATAAATGGATTCCCCGACCCTAAGACTGGAGGCCTTACCGGCCCACCGGTGCGGCCAAACATCAGCTTAGGTGACTCAGTTGCAGGTCTCCATGCTGCATTTGGAACTGTAAGGTGACCCGTCTCTTATTCGAAAGCATACTAACCACTCAAGTTAGGTGCTGGCTTTGCTGTCGAGGCAATCCAAAATCGAACGCGGCGAGAAGGGTGGTACAACCGTCGACGTTAGTATTCTAGAAAGGTACAACTTGTGATGGCCGTTCCGGGTACATACTGATTTATATTGTAGTATGTTAAACCTTATGGAGGGAGTAATACCAGAATATGATCGGAAAGGAAAGGTAAGTAATACCACGGCATAACAGAATGTATTATTGAATAATTGTCAAGATTCGCGGGCCATCAGGCTCTTCCGTCACGGGAATCGTACCGACAAATGCCTATCCTTGTCTTCCTGAGCCAGGATCGTCCACATCGACGTTCATCGTTATCGGAGCGAATGCGGATAACATGTACAATCGACTCATGGCAGCGATCGGACATACCGAACTGACTGGTCCTGACTACGCGCAGAACCAACACCGTGTGCAACGACAAGCCGAAATCGAGAAAGCGATCTCGGACTGGACGAGCGAGAAGACGACTGAGGAGATTATAGATGTCATGAATGCAGCTGGCGTCCCTGTCGGGCGAGTCGTCAATGTGAAGGATATTGTAGAGAGCGAGCATAATCAGGCGCGAGGCGCTATCGAGAATGTCTGGGTGGATGGTAGGGACGGCGAGGGATGGAATGTGAAGATGCTGGGAACTTTCCCTCGGATCGAAGGTTTTGATCTCACCCCGCGTTGGGCTGGTCCCGATTTGGGCGAACACACGGACGTTGTATTGGAGGAATTGCTAGGTTTGAGGAAGGAGGAGGTGGAGAAATTACGCGGAGATGGTATAATAGGTTGAATGACCGCGACTTCCGCAAGAGTCTCAGTTTTTCTTTATACCTCACCTCGTCATAAGTCCAAAAGAGGCCTAGGATCGGACGATTATTTTCATTAGCACAGACATGAATAAAAATGCATAATAACTTGATGCGTAAACTGAATATCATAAGAGGAAAAAGCAAGATTACTTTGCTGACCCCTTTTCGGCGTCTTCTTCCTTCCTCTCGTCAACCTCATTATTCTCCAAAGCGCGGCCATCGATACCAATGTTCTGGACAGCATTCTGGTTATCGCCGAGGTAGAAGTTTCGCATGAACACCAAAACTATAAGAGGGAGGAAAGCTGAAAGATGTCATCAGCCGTCCGGTGGAAGAACAGTATAGGACTAACAGAGAATGAGAGCGGGAAGATAGAGGAGATATACGGTGTCGTTGTATGCTATGCGAATTGCCGTGAATAAGAAATAGTCGGGTACAGAGCACTACTTGATGCACACCGTAAATGACATTGGTCCTGTCCGTCGCTTCGAGGTTCCTAGCGCTCTTGATGGACCCAAATATCTTAGCAATCTGGGCGTCCGTCTTGTATGGAAGGTGCTTGTGGAGGTATCCGGGCATTTTGCCTCTACCAGCAGCAAACGGCCAAGTATTTAGCAATTGCACAGCATCTTCACAGACAAATTACTTACGTCCAGACAGCAGCAGCAATGGCATACCCAACACTACCACCAAGGGAAGTCCAGAGAGATATCAGGGAAATCACCTGTGCGAGATCGGCATGTGGTACAGATGCCTGGGAGGCAACGCGCGAGCCTACGACACTGAATGCTCCACCAATGGCAATGAGGAGCTGGGTCCAAACAAGGGCGACATCCCTAGTGCATTGATTAAGATTGAGAATGTATATGATGCAAAAGGTATTTACGTTGCGTTATCGCCTCTGGCGTAGAAGGTTAAGCCCATACCGCTGTGTAGGATACTTAGTACTGAGTGCTTTCTGGGTTGAAAACCACGTTACATTATCCGAATGCAAAGACCGGCGAATTGCAGCACCTAGAATATCAATGTCGGTGATAACTGAAGGGGATCAGCGGGACACACGTACCTTGTACCGATGAGTGTAACGCTGAATCAGACCTCCAACGATACCGAAAACACAAAGGCCGACGGTCAACGTCTTATTGAAATATGTCCACTCCCGAGTTGTCCTGCAAATGATTGCTTTAGCTCAGTGCCGCAAATATAACGTGCGTGGACGGGTAGGAAGAGACGTACCAGTCCTTAACAACCCACGTCCAACTCGAATAATACAAAGATCTCATATTTCCAGAGAGCATGTAGAGAACATCGACCGTTACCGCACCAAGGAAAGTCCTATTAAGGACACGGGTCGGCATAAGCGGGAAACGAGCAAACCATTTCTCATACGCCGCAAACACGAATAGTAAAACACCTCCTACAACGATCATGGCAATCATGCTGGCTGCTCGAGATCGTCAAAACAGGCTTCTTTAAAAATATCATAATACGTACGATTTTTCCATCCGTCCTTTGCATCGGAGTAGAGAGTGAATGGAAGGAAAAGCAACGCCCAGGCAGTACCCAATATGATGAGACCGATGATATCGACATGGTCGCCGAAATCCCGGGCAATGGTGTACCAGGTAACTTTCTCGTCAGAGCCTTCGTGACGCCGTTCCCAAGCACTGGACGCGATGGACACCGTGCCGTCGCGTTTGGCCTTGTATTCTGCCCAGAATAATACAGTAAGAGCAGGCGCCATTACAACCGGAAGCATGATCTATGAAAACCTTCGATGAGAAATGGATGAAAGGGATGGAAATAACGAAGCTCACGATAAAGATTCCATAACCCCACCGCCATTTTCCAGGAATAAAGCCATTGGTGATTTCGGCGGCGACAAAAGCGTTGATGATGTATGGAGAAGAGGGGAGAGCTGTTGCGAAGCCTCTCCATTTTAATGGAGACAAATCAGCGACAATGATGTCCGTCACCTGGGACAGGTCTGTCAGTCCACAGGACAAGACCTTTGCAAAGTGTTAGACATACCAAATCTAAACCGGTCCTCCCAATCGTGTACAACACCTCTCCAGCACAGACTGCACCTACTGTGGATGAGGAAGCGATCACGATATATCCGAGAATGTACTGTGCTACAGTGTCAATATACTTGCCAGGAACACAATAGAAAATCACCAACAAAACAAAGAGAGAAAACGTAAGCTCTCGGTCTCGACGTGATATCCGCAATTTTGGCAATAAAAGGCTTCCCTACGGCGCCTATAATATCAGCAGCAACTGATATAGTTCCAATTGACGCATGCGACTCGAAGGCAGATGTAGCGAAAGGTAAAAAGCTGCTCGTAGTGTTGGAATCGAGGGAGTAGACATACGCAATGAGCGCGATGCTGAGGTAAAGAATCCACAGCGGTGCGCCATTTTTACCGCCAAAGACCTTGTACAGAGCTTCGATACGGGCGACACCTGCGACCTCAGGCTTTGACTTGGACTTGGGAGCCTGAATGGTGTCGGCTTTCTGCTCGATGGAGCTTTCGGATCCGGTTTGGGACTTGATTTCCTCGACGGCGGCCATGGAGGCTTCGAAGTCAAGAATCGAAGGGGGACAATCAACTGTGATCTTCCTGGTGGTCCACTGAAATTGCTGTACTTTATATAATGCAAGAGCTTCAGTCCATCTCCGTTGATCATCCCCATGCGTGTTTGACGTTAGGCTGAACCTGCGCCGAATTCCGAATCTCAAGGAACGGGACCTGCAGGTTGGGTGAAGCAAGGGTGGAGTGTACGCGTCTCGGTAGCACTTGTTCCCTTAGTTGCGCCTGAAAGAAATGGAGGTCAGAATGTAAAAGAAGGCTTGAATAACAAGTAAAGACATTAGTATTCCCTAAGTATTCCCACAGATTTGGAGCAGCCCCCTAGAATAATGCCTTTCGAAGCGGACAATCCATGAGAGGTTCCTTAAGCCCAGACAGTTATCTGCTAGGCCGACAGTCCTCCGATAACGCGAAAATGACGGAATCTAATCAGATTAATTCTTCCAGAATCTTATCAGATTGAGCGCTATCAGTCAAGAAGGCTTGGCGACTTGATGTTAGTCCAATAAGATCGCAACCTGATCCACTTATTCTTGGCTTTATCTCTTGGCAACGCTTGGCAGATGTAGACAAGATGTAGAAGAGCCTGTTCCACTTTAATTATCCATTGTGGACATCGGCCGTATAGCGTGAAATAAGCTAATCACAGCCTAGGTATCTGGATATCTTTGGCCCTTCTTTGATTGTGGTACCGATGAGACAACCTTTGTGCAGAAGAGGAGTGGTTAGGATGCGTATGTCGTAAGGTAGGCGTTCGTGCCTGCAACTAATACAATTCTGAGTTGCGCTCCTGAATGAGCGATGTATCATTAATGACGGTGTCTGTCAAGGACCTTCCAATCAAGTAGACAGATACAACTGGAAACTGCCCCTCCGTCCACTAACATCTAACGCCCATTCGTACGCATCTAACGAGCGCGTTGAAGCCAAGAAGAGTGCCGATGGTGATGCAATAGTTCCATCCAAGAAAGTATGCATAACGCTATTTCCCCGGTTGTCGCCGTCCCCATCATCTTTTCCCTTCCACCAGAGCATGAATCGCTGAAAGAAGCCTCTATCAGGCGCGCATTTCTGCTTAGTCTCTTTTTCGACGCAGCTGCCACTCGTAGCTTTCTTGTCTTCAACCCTGGATGAAGACGGCAACGCGCTATCCAAAAGGATGGCAGAGGGAAAGAGGTCGGAGATCATTAATGGGTATGCGCCGGAGGAAACGGCCTCAGCGGTAGCGACATCTGTGAGGAGGAGAGTTGGGTATGAATAGCTCATGGTTATTTGCTGGCCGCGCTTCACTTTGAAGACGACCATTTATATGAAATCCGGCTGGAACAAAGGCGATTGTGGTATCGGCACAACGACGGAGGCCGACAAAAGGCTCTTTGAGGCCACCAGGCAAAGTGGCTGGCCCTTTTCTTTTTCTGTAATGCTTGGAGCTACAGCCTTTCAAGCTACGACATGTTTGTTTAGGGACCCTGGTCGATAAGGCTTCAGAAGACATGCCACTGGTCCGTGACGTCGAGATTCTTCGCTGTTATCAGCGCATGATAACATCTTCGTTCTGATATAAGAGATTGGCAAGTTATTTTGCATCTAGAAATGATAATACAATGAGAGCAAGACGGCTAGTAACTGACACTTCTGGCCCTGGTATAATTGTTACAGGGAATTCGAGGAGGTGGCGATGGCCTAGGTGACGGTAAATTTTTGCTAAAGTCCTCCCACTTTGGCTCTACGATGTCAGGGGCAGAATTGTGTCCCTTCTGCACCGCAGCCTCCCACATACTCTTCAGTGGCCCAGCGTCCTTCTTGACATTTGTTTCTATAATCATATTCTCCATCTCCTTCGAGAGCTCGTCCATCACGTCGGACGACGGCTCAAGAAGCGGTCTCATACGAGATAGCGGGATCCGTTCCGAGAAGCTGGCAGCGGGATGCACGGAATGAAGCTCCGTATGCAAAAGCAGAGAAGCCTCGCGATCCGCCATGCCGGCAAGGGTGTGGAGTTTCTCAAGTTCAACGACAGTTTGATCAGGAGGCTCGGGGAAAAGCCTAGGCGCGACACGACTAACAGCAACGCTCAAAGAGAAGAAGAGTTGGTGCAAAAAGAGAACATGTTGAAACGTGACACGTTGGGGAAAGAATGAATGGAGGATGGTCGGGTTCGACAGGAGGGTGGAAGGTGATGGTGATACCAATAATGCGATCTCAGAGAAGAGGAAAACGGCATAAAGAATATAACGCCACTAGTCTGAAGTTAGATAGCATCCTCCCATGGTAACATGCAAACCTACAAATTTGACCGGGCTCTCCCGACCGATAGAAGAGTAGAAGACCAAGACAAGACCGCTGACGATGTGAAAACCCGAAGACTGCATGAGGCCTTGCCTCAGGTACTCCTTTGGCGTCGAAAGCTGCTGCCAAAGCAGGACATCAGGTCCGAACCTAGGATATTTCAGTACCACCTAGAAGCAATGTGAGGCACATCATACCTATCGTACGCGAACCGGACGACTGGATTCTTCAAAGCCTCAAACGCATCACGAACCCTCATGAACATCTCGGCGCCCTCAGGGCCAATGCCAGGCTTATCCGGGTGGTACCGCTTCGCGAACTGACGAAAAGCAAGCTTCAGTCCATTGTCGTCAACGTCATGCGGGACCCCCAGAATCTGGTAAAAGTTGGGAGGTACCGAGCTGGAACCTTGGATAAGGTTGTACAGAAGATACGCCAGCACGACGAACGCGAAGGTGTAACGATAGTGCTGGACGTACAGCGGAGTACGTGGCGCCGGTGGATTCTTCATTTGTCCATGAATGAAACGGAGCGCGTGTGTGGTAGCAAAGTCGGGCAGGACAGACCAGCCAATCATGCCCAGAATTATCGAGTACGCCATCATAGATATGCCTGCTCTGCGTTGTGGGATGCTTTGCTCATCGTCGTCGTCG
The DNA here is from genome assembly GCF_019112545.1 of Guyanagaster necrorhizus. Taxonomy (NCBI): domain Eukaryota; kingdom Fungi; phylum Basidiomycota; class Agaricomycetes; order Agaricales; family Physalacriaceae; genus Guyanagaster; species Guyanagaster necrorhizus. The sequence goes on along the minus strand of NW_025064884.1, from coordinate 1,387,884 downwards.
ACGTTGATATCCAAAATAGGTAATAGACAATGGACATTGTTCACTGGTTTGTCAGCGAGACGCGTAGTCGGTCCGAATTCCGAATTTTTTACGTCAACTACCACTTGGCCACTCTAGCAGCAGGTTTCATACCTTTGTCTGGTCACGGTGGGTGCGAAATGTTGCTCAGGCTTTGTGGGACTCTCAGACAGCTTCAGGTAAATCTATTCGGAACTTGGAAGGCTTCTATTTTGTCCCAAAACCCATCGGTCAAATTGCAATGTACCCGTTTTGCTCCTTTGTTTATCTTACAGTGTTTCTGACCACTTTTGTGTCCAGATATTCTCCAGGTATTGACGCAATGGCTCAGCTGAATTGTCCTTCGCAATGGAAGCCTTGCTCTGGAGGTTGCACTTGCCCAGATCATGACTTTCCGTGCTACATCCACTTTTTCCGATAATGCATTGGAAAACAGCAATTTGGCGCATCTGACGCGCCGGAACGAGGAAACGTTGCCCGCTGAAGCTGCCACTTTAAAAGGAATGATAGACGAATATTCAGAGTGCATGACCGCTCTTGATTCCCGAGTTGTCAATCTTGGAGAATTGCAAACCACATTCTTGCAGCAGGTCTCCTTAATCGACAACGAAGTAGAGCACATCTTGGCGGAGCGAGAGAAGCTTTCTGATGCCATAAATTTCAGGAAGAAACTCCTCAGTCTCGTCAGGAGCCTTCCGTCTGGAATACTCTGCCGAATTTTCTACGAAACTGTCAGAGAAGTCGTCCTGTCTTTCCCGGAGCTCTGCTCATACCTAAACGTTATCGTTACGGACAATAATTTCTTCATGCGCACGTATCGATATATGCGTCTCCTGAGTCGACAGCTTGCTCGTTCGAAGCAGCATCGTTTGACTGTAATGATTCATCGTGACGCGGAAGAAAGTAACTCCCATGAGCTCCCCGAAGCTTTGATTGCCCCTCTTTTCTCGGCTTCGGAGAGAATACAGGTTCTCTTCCTAGCCATGTTCTTTGCTGCATTTTCATCCCTGCCACCGTTACGGTTATCCTTCCCATCCCTGAGCACCTGATCCTTCTTTCTACCGACGGTGGAGAGATGAGTGAGCTAGAAGGAACGGTGCTGTTTGATGGTGCGCCTAAGCTACGGACGATAGAAGTGATGGACATCAAGTATCCTTCACGGTCGTTTACTTTGCCCTGGAATCAGATTATTGGTTTCAGAAGCGATCACGCCTTTCTTCATGATGCACATCCATCTGCATTGGAGATCGTGGACCAACTTCGATCAATGCCTAATATCGAGGAGTGCCATTTGAGATGCGAGTCATGGGACACGAGCCTCATTGATGAGGAGCAAGCCCAGGTTATCTGTCGCGAGCTTCGTTTGCTAAACTTTTCAATGCGGTTAACTCATCAGCGCCCATCCTTCCAAGTACTCAATCAGCTCACAACCCCTGCTCTGTCAACACTGTTCTTCGACGGATGGACTTTTAACAAAGAGTTCGACGTCGACAATACGTTTACGGCAATCCGGAATCTTATTGATCGATTCTATTGCCCTTCAACAAGACTAAGATTTATCCACGGTTTGGTGTTGACGGAGTGCATATTGAGCACCATATGCTTAACACCTACCTTGTAAGATATCCGACTTGAACATTCCTTCTCGAAACCTTTGCGAGGTCATTTTTCGACAAACTCACGATCAGACGCACCGTTCCTTCTGCGGATGCCGTCACTCTTCTACCGCGTTTGCGAGTGTTCGTCCTTTCCGGCATAATGTCAGAAGATGTTGACTCGGAAGGCTCCGTTGGAATGATAGAATCCCGCTGCCGGCCGGTTAACACTGCGGTCACCTGGTTGGAGACTGTCGTTCTTCTGCGATTATTCTCCAAGAGGAACCAGACGAAGACGTTTCTCAGACTCTACCTCGACTGGACAACCTTCACCCGACTGGACGTAACTCAGTGATCTTAAAAAGGACTATTCTGCCGTCGGAAAGGAATGGAATAGTATGGTAGCATAAAACACCGCTCCTGCTTCACTCAAATTGAAGTAAACCTAGTATACCCTATTCGTCAATGATTACCAGTCGATGGTACCCCTCCTTCGTTCACTGTCATCCATTAGGTGCCTAGGCTGGGTCGGCAACCGAAAGAGGTGTGCTTAGCGACCTCATAATCACCAAGCACTGTAAAGACCATCTTTTGCATTCTTTAACTTGCTACACCCTCATCTCACTGTGCACTGAGAGTGACCACTTTGGAGGTTGTGTCAGCTTCAACAAGAATCGGAATCCTCCCGGACGGGCGGTCCTAAAATTGCTTTTATGATATGACATCGGGAATTTTGGGATTTGGGCGCTCTCTCGGATAGTAGTCATAGTCGAAATTGATATCCCTAGCTCCGAACCGGTGACTGACCGCATGTCTGCGTATATTCTAGACTGGGCTCGGTGACGGATCCTCTTCTTAGGCTGAAAACGATCATTCTAGCGACTCGGGTATCGTATATTTTTCCCTTGATGATTCCAGAGTTCTTCGGCATCGGGATCTTCTTTAAATTTACCGTGTCTGTATCGTGTTGTAAATTTAATGTAAATTGTCGCTGACTACTAGCTGAAGTCCAGTTCATTTTCCTTCCCAAAATCGTATGTCCGCCTCTGAATTTGCATCTTTCTTCTCCCTCTCACGAATTGCCTCTCAATGTCCACTGTCCGTTGTATTCACCACGCCGCTGCTGTCTCTTAAGTATTACACCTCGTACCCATTGCTTGTACCTACTGTATTCCCTTTCGTTGATACCCTGTTCTGTCTTCCTCTCGTCCCAACGTAGTGAACTAGTGAACTCAACCATCAATACCACCTTGTTTTTCCGCAACTTCGACCCTTGTTCGCATTTCGGGATCGGCGGCCGGGCCGCAGGTGGCCCGTGCGCAGTATGTGGATCGTGGGACAATTTTCAGCATTCGTTGTCTTCGGATAGCACCTTCCTTACCGTCTCTTCGAGCGATTTAGTTCGTTTTGGAGGCATTCTTGCAGTTCTCATTGACTTTTATTTCGTCCTTGCTCATCCTTTGACGAGATTTCTGCATGTGCTAGAGTTGATACTGATATTTTATATCCCACTCTTTTTTTCTTGTGCGTGTCTTTTTTCACCCACACCTGTCACTCCTTTGCGCATACATTCCTTTGCGTTACGCTTTTCTAACTCTTTTCCTGCCCCCTTTCTGTCCTTTCCCTTCTTTTCATCATGGACGGTGCACAGACTGCCTTTGATTCTCAGTATCCTTACGGTTTTGAAATCGACATGATGAAGGTATGTTTCTTCCTCAAATTTTCTGTCTTTTCACCATATCTTACCTGTGGTAGCGCTCCATGGAGCCAGTTGGCGGTCCTGATGCCAAAAAGGCCCGCTGGTCACCTCCCTTTTCTCAAAATACCGCCGGATCTCCTACTGGCTCGTCGCCCCACGACGCCTTTGCCAATTACGGCTATGGTCCTCAAGCTGGCATGGCCCAGCCTGGCTTCAACACGTCTCCTTCTGCGACCCCTTTTGGCCCGAACCAGCTTTACTCGACCCCGCCACTTTCCATCAACACTCAGACGAATGGATCAGGTATGGGTGGCCAGCTCAGCCCCAATTCTGCAGCTGGATTCGCTCAACAACAGCAGCAGCAGCCGAGTCCCGGGGGAGCGTCGCCGTATGGTGGCTTTGGTACATACAACATGTTGGGACTTGGGATTCCGTCAATGAACATGCTAGGGTTCCCATACAATGGTCAAATGCCCAATTTTTCCCAGGTGTGTGGGTTGCGTATCTTGTTAATTTGCTTATCTCATGAACTACAGGGTTTCGGGCAACAGCGTCTGCCATCTCTCAACATTCATGCTGCTCATGCCTACACACCAGCTGCCGCCCTCTCTGCCGCCCTCTCGGCGTCTTCAGGAACCCTCCAGGGACGTACGGTGTACATTGGAAATCTTCCCGCCACTGCGTCCGTTGACGAACTCCTGAACCTCGTCCATTTCGGGCCCCTAGAATCTATCCGCGTTCTTCCAGAAAAATCTTGCGTTTTCCTTTCCTTCCTTGATGGCGGTACTGCTGCTGCTTTTCACGCGGATGCCACCATCAAGAAGCTCGCACTCCACGGACAGGAGCTCAAGATCGGCTGGGGTAAACCCAGCCCAGTCCCCGCCCAGGTAGCCTTAGCAATCAGTCAGAGCAATGCCAGCCGGAATGTATATCTCGGCGGATTAGATGAGAATATGACAGAGGAGCAGCTGCGTGATGAGTTAAGCAGGTTTGGCTTGATTGACCAGGTTAAAATCGTCCGGGACAAGAACATTGGCTTCGTTCACTTTTTGAGCATTGCGATTGCCACCAAGGCATGTAGTACAGAATTCTGCTATTGAATTAGGGTACTGACATTCGATTAGGTTGTTAATACGCTTCCTACGGAACCGAACTGGGCAGGCAAACGTGTCAACTACGGCAAGGACCGATGCGCTTATATTCCCAAATCGCAGCAGGCCGCCGCCCAACAGGCGCAAGCTGCTGCTGCCCAGTCTTTGATCGCTCAGACGGCTTCGCCTCAGACGGCTATGCACTCGCCAATGAGTGCCAACCCGAATGGATTCAACAACCCCTTCAGCCCCTATAATCCCTTCTCGCCGTCTGTAGACGCGCTCATGGCTGCCGGTGCTGGAGCAGGCATGCAAGGATTGAACCGAACCGTTTATCTGGGTAATATCCACCCAGAGACCTCGACCGAGGACCTGTGCAATTCGATCAGGGGTGGTGTCCTGCAGAGCATACGATACATGCAGGATAAGCATATCGCTGTGCGTCTGTGCCGCCATATCACTTACTGACACTAATCTTTTTTCAGTTCGTCACATTTGTCGACCCTGCTGCGGCCTTCACATTCTTCCAGGTGGCATCATACCAGGGCATGACAATCAACAACAGGCGGCTGAAGATTGGATGGGGAAAGAATTCCGGCGCTCTTCCCCCTACCTTGGCTCTTGCCGTTCACTCGGGCGCCACGAGGAATGTGTACATTGGAAACGTCGAGGACTTTGAGACGTTCACGGAGGAGCGACTGAAGAGGGACTTTGGAGAATATGGTGACATCGAGCTGGTCAACTTTCTCAAGGAAAAGTATGTGTCCTCGTTCTCCAGGATAATCATCGACTAAGTGTATAACAGGAACTGTGCCTTTGTCAACTTTACGAACATATCCAACGCGATCAAGGCCATTGAGGCCATCAAGAGTAAGCCCGAATATGCCAACTTGAGAGTCGCGCATGGGAAGGATCGGTGCGCGAACCCTCCGAGATCAGGACCACAAGGGGCATCTGGTGGACGGAGGTCTGCGTCGGCTGTGGGCGCTCCCGAAGATATGGAGGGCGTTGAGAGTGGGGATGGGGATGACGCCGCCAACGTCGAGCCGATGACGGCATAGATGGTATTTCTTCTTCAACTATGGATTGGATCGTAATTCAAGGATACCCCTTCCCCTTCACCTCCTACCCACTGTCGGATGCGATGAATCGAAAAAGGGGTATTCCCAGTCGCACTGCATCTGGGGGCTTGGGGTTGGTTTTTGGTTTGGAATTTTCTCTTTGAGCCAGAGAACCACCCCCTTGGGCTATTGGTTGTCATTTCTTTATCACCTTCGTGTTTTCATTCCATCCTTTTTCATTCTTCCCTTTTTCCTTAATTATTCAGAAAATACCTGTTTATTCCATTAACTTGTGTGCGAATATCGTATCATATCTTTACTCTCTTTCGCCTATCTAGCGGGTGGTCCTTTCGTTTTCTTACTTATGCTCTCCCCGTTCCCCTTCTCTCGAAATGCAATTTCCTAGTTGGATTTTCTCCTCGTCGAACCTTGTACGCACTTTTTTGATGAGGACGATCAACAATGCCCCTACCTAACTTACCTTAGCTACGAAATTGCTGTCACTCACTGTCCTGTAATATGATTCTCGCGCGAGCATGCATAATTCAGGTGATGAGGTATACCCAGAAAACTCTTCATTTGAATATTGCTGGCTTCGGTTTGGACCAGTTAATTTTCACTTTCCATACGACTACCTGAGATGTTGGAAAGATGTCATACACATACCAAGTTTTCAGGAACGTAGACCATAATGTTACGCTTATTACTCTACAGTCATTTGTATAGAGCTTGACAGTAATGCGACTTTTATACAAGCGAAGAGAGCGACTACGACTTCGTAATAAACCATAGTTTAAGGGACTGTCAGTGTAAGATGTTGTTATGGCGGTTATGGGCTGGTTTATGGCTATTTCGGCGATCTCGGAACCCCCGTCTACAGTGATGAAGATCGATTGCTTTTTCTTTCATCATCCGCAAAAATGTCCCTGATTGTTAACCTGTATGCAAACGGCTGTAAGATTGAATTAAAAAAACAATCCCGTGTGGGCCTGGGGAAAGAGAATCTATAAATCTGAGGAATGTGCGGCTGTCTAGAGAGACGAGAAATCTAAACTGTAAACTACGCCAAGTCGTCAGGTATACCCGAACCCAAGTACGTAGAATGAAGAAAGATGAAATCAGAAATCATGTAAATAAGATGGATCTAGTCAGAATAATATCGCTTCTACGTAGTTCTCCGCTCGCCTGGGCAAACGAAGCTGGTTAGATAAATTTCACGCCACCCTTCCTTCGCACTAGTGCCTGTCGAGCGATTGTAATGCAAATAGTGCCAGCCATGATCACGACCTAGAATGCAGATGTCTAAGCACCCATCCAAAGCTAATGTCCACCGGCTACTTACGCAGGCAAAAGTAAGCGGACGCCACCAGATGTACTTTGGAGCGGACAGCAAAGCGCCCGCGATTGGATTGCCTGTCAACAGTGCTAACCCAGTGAAGAAGCACGATATGCCAATCCGAAGCCTTGCCCAAAAATCAGGACAGAAAATTCGCTAGACGGAGAATCTTACCCTATGTCGTCTAATGTAGGGCTCCGGGTGAACGCCGCGAGGGCCGGAGACGCAAGGGTCAAAAATGTGCCAGAGACAAATCCATATACCAGCCCAAATAATACCACCCCTGCAACGGTTCTAACGCCGAGAAGAGCCCACAGCGTTCCGGCTGAGATAATTCCACTTGGAATGATGACTGAAGGGATATTAGGTCGGCTTGCAATAGTCAACATCATTCGACTTACCATTCAACGGGCCGTATTTATCGGCTAGGAAGTTGGGCACGAACCGCCCGAAAACGGCCCCGGCATTGAGGATGGGAAGCTATTATGCCACTGCTGTGAGTCACAGATAAAGCTGCAGACAGATCTAAAGCGTACCGTCCAAGTTAGAAAGCTAGGATCTATTCCATGAGTCTCAGAGAAGAGCTGCAGGTAAAAGTCTGTCAAAGCGGTATCATAAGCACCTTAGGATGAGGCGGAGACGGACGACACGTGCATGGGATGAATATCCCCCAGAATCCTAGAAAAAGCCTTTTGGGAGTTGGTAGAAGGGACTAAAAATAACAGGCGATACAACTCACCCTATAATCGTCACCCAATATGGGGGATCATGTATGATTTGACTCATATCCACTGGAGCGCGTTTGCGGGTCGGCCCTAGAAGTGTAATTCAGTGAAATTTTTAAAGTAGAAGTGAATGTGTAGAGTTGCCCCACATCTCGGCTTCATGATCAGGTTCGCGACAACCAAGAAGATGATGTTGATGAATGCGATGAAACTGGAATACCATGAGACGGAAGCTCGCCACAGGAAACAGTCCATCGGCTCACCGAACTGCCCAAGGAAATCCTAGTTCCTCCCGAGGAAATATTTTATTCAGGAGAATCGAGTAAATGACGCCTCCCAAGGACCCGCCTCCAAAGACCGTCAGTAGGTTTCAGGTGGCGAAATAAAGGGAAGGCATGTACTCGCTACCACCAACCCCATGGCAACGGCTCTCCTCTTCCTGAAATAGTGCGACGTGATGCTTAAGGCTGGCAAAAACATACAACCCATCCCGATACCCATGCCAAGACCCTGCGCCAACAGGGCTTGATAGAACTGATGAGGTTTAACGAGTGAGAGCATAAAAGATCTGACAAGGAATGAATCTGAATCTGAGTACGTTCTGCAGAGATAAACTCACGAGAAGAGGAAAAAGAGGCCACCACCAATCATGAGAGAGTGGAAGTAGCCTCGATCGAAGAGTTTTCCCGAGAAAACCCCAACAGTAAACTGGAGGCATAGCTGGACGGAACCGATCCAGCTTATCTTAGACGGCGAGTTGCCAGAGAGAAAGGTTTGCTATCTCGAGTGTTACCAATAGGATCAGTTTGAAGGGCAGACGTAACATACGGTATAATAGGCTTGGTAGACTATTTTTAAGGGCAATGAGCCATGCAGGTGAATATTAGAAACACGTAAAACAAACCTCCAAAGGACTAGTGAAATACGTGATCAGATGGTTGGGTCGAATAGCAGAAGGATGCTGCTACCTGAATGTTTCCAAACGTGCCTGGTGTCGGTTAGGATAAGCAGTATTTTAAAAAAAGAAGAACACACGTACACATCGCAACTAGAGATCTGGAAGCACGAGTTTTCATCATAGCAGAGACCAACGAAAGAGGGAAGAACTTACGCGCCACAGACCGTTAACCATCCTTGGACTGTGCCTTCGACAAACTGGGGTGCACTTGAAGGCTCCTCGACTCGCAAAGCTTCATCCTTTGCGTCGACCTTTTCGTTGATTATGCTTCCCACTCGAGTTTCAGGCTGTGATCCTAAATTGGAACCCTGAGCCCTCAAGCTTTGTCCCAGTTCTACGTCTCCTGGACTACTCTCCATAGAGTAAGGTTGTCGAGAGGGAGACATAATACAGAGATGGCCTGGTTCAAAGAGGTGGATACCGATATAGCCGCCCGTGTGCGTATTGATGCCGCGATCCAATGGGTGTGGGACTTCTTTGTACGAACAAAATCACCAGACACGCGAAAGATCAAAAAGAACCCCGAAGACGGAAGAATCTAGGGTATGCGAAGCTGCTTTTGATGCCTATAGAAAGCAAGCATTAAAAATTCAAAAGCTGATGATACCCCTTAAACCTGTCCAGTTCCAGCAAGTTCAAGGGTTATCATATAATCACCCCCATCAGAATCGCAGCTACAAAGGCATTTCCTCTTGCACTGATGTTGTGGACGAAGTCGCACAGAGCGTACGTAGTAATAGAAATCATTTTTATCGATCTATTTCTGCAGTACCACAGGACTGGCTACCACAATCGGGACCTTGATATAGCATGTGTTCCGGAGCTTGAGTAGCTCCTTATTTGATGGGTTCTTTCCGAGATACCCACATTTGATTCTGACGAAGTTCACTATTCGTGGAACCGAGTCTTAATTCCAAAAGATAAGCGGGAATTTTGCTAGATGATCTGTAAGTCGTACTATTGCAAGACAACAAGAAAGCTTTCCACCTTGAAACTTTTTTCTCACCTGTGGTGTGTGAAACTCGGTCATCACATTGTGCACATTATGACCGTGATATCAAGTTCCTCGCGACTCGGATCAGCGTGGGGCCGTCAGGTTTACATTGCAGCACAGAATAGCCTGGATATCAGTGGATGAATGCGTATCTAATAGATCAAAACTTACAATGTCAACGTTGGATTCTTCCGTTAACGGACCATCAGACATTCAAATCTGAGTGCTTGAACTATTGAACGACTTATCTTCATACGGATCGTTGAGTCTGGTTTACGAGACTACGCTAGCAGGTCAAGCCGGACCGGCACCCCGAAAAAGTCCCGCGCCATCGACCTTGTCTACAGAGTAATTCAACAGCTGTTTCCCATGGCCAGTGTTAACCCCCTCTTGTATTCCTCATTCTTATCCCCCAGGGAACCTTAGACTTTGCAGAAATAGACTTTCAATCATCAACCTGACCGCGATGACAATGGGTTGATGAGTCGATGCGCTTACCACATGAATTGACTGTCGGAAATATATGTACAGGCTCTTTCTCTTCAGAACCGTGAAAACGACCCCAGATACAATATGCAGCACGTCTCCACAGCTTATCCCATAGAAAGGCTGTAAGTTATCATCGGGAAATTAGTGGCATGTTCTGAATCTTGTTATTTCAGATCTGGACCTTTGGTTTGTCTTCGCTTAATCCACCACTACCAAGTCCCTAACACGACAATTCAGATTGTTGCATATCTCTTGCACTGGGGACTCTTCGGGACCCTTTCTACGCAGCTGTGTGCGTCGCTCTAGATCTTTTCCAACTAAATTATCTCTAATGCATTCTCGTAGATCTGTACTATCTGGCATTTCCGAAGGACAGACAATCCACAAAATGTCTCGTCTATGGCATCTACATTGTCGAATTTGTTCAGACGACGCTTGTCACTCACGACGCCTTTGCAACGTTCGGGTACGGCTTCGGTGATATGGAAGCCCTTACAGATATGCATTTTAACTGGCTCACTGTCCCAATCACGAGCGCTGCTGGTGCTTGCATTTTCTTCTGCTCATTTTCTGTTACTAATAATGAGTACAGTTGCTTGTATCGGGCAGACCTTCTATGCGTACCGAATCTTCATGTTGTCAAAGTCACAAATTGTCCCTATATTCGTCACCTGTGTTAGTCACTATGTTCTTCCTCCGTGATAGTCTTGCTCACATATATACAGGTCTCTTTGACCAGCTCTGTGGCAGCTATAATCACAGGCGTCTACTCGTTCCAAGCAGGCAACATTATTAAACTCAATAATAGGAAGACGAGTATTGCTGTCGGGGTAAGCAGCTGACTGGACTTCCCATATTCGCCGTGCTGACCCATTCGTAGTTTTGGTGTGGAGCCTCCGCTCTGAGTGATATCGTCATCGCCATCTGCATGACTTTCTACGTGGGGTCTTCCTCTCCTTGGGTTATCTTCACTGATTGTTGATAAAATTTCGTAGCTTATGCGCAGCGATACTGGTTTTCGTCGTACCCGAATGCTTGTCACCAAGCTAATTCGCCTCACTATTGAAACGGGATTCGTGACAGGTACTCAATACCATCCACCGTTGTTGCAGGAATAACACCACTTTCATTTTAGCTGTTGTCGCTCTACTGAACCTTATCCTCTTTTTTGCCTTCCCTCATCAGACCTTCTACGGGACACCAGCCCTCATCATGACCAAGCTATATGCTAATACCGTCTATATGGTGCTGAATTCACGAATCCAAATTCTTGGCGGACGGGATGCCTACATGTCCTTATCCGATATGGGCATCACATCCACTATGACACGGGATGCCAATTCTCAAATGATGCAAGGCTCACGTCGGACAGATAGAATGCAAGGACGAGTGCCAGTGGTTGCGATAACTAAGGAGGTGTTCGACGATGATTTTAAAATGGTTCGCATGAATGTCAGTCACGGTGATTCATGTGCTCGATAAGAGCTGATTTTTCCCCTCCAAGGACAAACCACAGGACAAAATCAGAGGCTACGCCGCATAACTGTTAAATTACATTCTTTGAGCCAACAAAGTGTTCAGGAACCTGTCCCGATTTATTTATGTGATCGTATTGTTGTAACAAATACCAATGGCTAAATGTTTCGACCTCATGTACTGAGATGTGTCCTTTAGACTCTCAATGTAATGGCAAGTGCAGGATCCTTCGGGGTACCAAGTTCATACACGGTTTGGTATATGACGAGTCCGCCCCGCACGTATTGTCGTGACGGTGATCACTTTGACCGGAGATTCGGGCCCTTTCAGCGTTAGCTCGCCAGTAGAAGGTTCGAACGAGCAGACTTCTCATGCCCATGGGGAATTTCGTCTCCAGTTTGAGGCTGCCAGTCTCACCAATTTCTCTCGTGCCCTTCCCACCATTAACCACCATATCACTGCCATCACGAAGCCCGGATCACAACAGGAGACTTTCTCGACAAGGACGATATACGATGGGTTGCTCCAACGTGGTGTCGACTATTCCTAGCATTGAGCTTGTATTGCTATTCGAAAGATTGCTTTTCTGTTCGACTTAAGCGTATCAACTTGAAACAAAAATTCTGATGGTTTTTATTCAAGGAGCGATGCTTTGTTTGAGAAGTAAATCATGAATCAATGAGTACGGACGTTTATATATTTGGCCTACCTTTAAGCTGGCGAAATCTTCAGTCCATCTCGGAGGACCCGTCGAAGTAGTTTTCCACTCGGACTCTATTGATATTGGTGATCGATAAGTGCTGCGCTAAACTCAGAAAAGTATGGACTTACTCGCCTTGGGAATGGAATCTACAAATCTAACGCCTCCTGCGAGCAATTTCTCTTTCACTTTGTGATCAGCGACGTGCCTTGAATTTATCCGGCGTCAACTTAGGGTAACAAGTCTTGCGAGAGCTAGTGTTCGATAACGCGTCAAGATGGAATCAGGGCAGGGTCAGACGGCAAGAGAATATCATGGGCAATATCGACGCGTCTGCAGTCGAATTTGCAGCACAGGTCGCTTGGAAAAAGTTAGAGATCTTCGTAGATTGGAAGGATACCTTTAGGCCGGGCTCGGAGACTGCCGAGGTTGATCTTTCCTTCCTACCATGTTCTACATCATCGGTCTTGGGCTCTGCGATGAAAAAGATGTCACCGTTCGTGGACTCGAAGTAATTATTCAGTGTGTCTTAACTGGCCCATTTCTTACTGTTTTCCAGGCCATTAAAAGCTCTTCACGCGTATACTTGGAAGCTTATACCAGCATCTTGATGGTACAAAAAGACAGACTGGTATGATAACCATTCACTACCATGTTCCTTGAGCCGACGTATGCAAGGAAGCATTCTACGACAAACCACTGATACTCGCCGATCGGGACATGGTGGAAACGGAGAGCGATGAAATATTAGCCAATGCAGACAGGGAGGATGTATCCCTGTTGGTTGTTGGGGATCCGTTTGGGTGGGTGGCACGCTTTTTTCTTTGGTAGCAAATTCACAACAGATGTTGCAGGGCAACAACGCATACCGACATCATCCTTCGTGCTCGCAGCCTGGGCATCCCTACCCGTGTGATCCACAATGCATCGATAATGAACGCAGTGGGCGCATGCGGCCTCCAGCTCTACAACTTTGGCCAGACTGTCTCCCTCGTCTTCTTCACAGAGACATGGAAACCTGACAGTTTCTATGATAGAATCAAGGAGAACGCAGATCTCGGACTGCACACGCTCGTGTTGCTGGATATAAAGGTCAAGGAGCAGAGTGAGGAGAATCTGGCTCGGTGAGGGACTTTTCCTCTCCCACACTCATGTCTTGATATTGTATCAGGGGTCGGAAGATCTACGAACCATCTCGATACATGTCGATACGACAAGCGGTTTCTCAACTTATAGAGATCGAGTCTGTAAGGCAGACGGGTACGTTATCTCCTGATACGACACTTGCAGTTGCGCTTTCTCGCGTTGGCGGTGGAAGCGATAATCAGAGGATCGTCGCTGGTACCCTGACCGACTTGGTAAACCATCGAGAAGATGCGTTTGGAGATTCTCTGCATAGTCTCGTCATTGTCGGCAAACGACTTCACCACCTGGAGGTGGAGTATGCCCAGGACTTTGCTGTTGATACCGAGAGATGGAGAACGACGGCGAAGCAGGTCTACGGATGCGCACTGGATCCATGAGGAGCAGGTTTATAGCTGCATACGTTTTAGCATATGGTGTTGAAGCTAACCGCTCGCATCTTTGCCCTTGACCTACGATCTATTACTCGAATGGACTATCACATGGGAACAATGTCTGTCTATCTCTTTCAGTGGTATTCAAGGTCAAACGTCCAATGAAAAGTTCCCCGAATCATGGCATGTTTGCCAACACATACACAGTCCCCTGCAGATTTCCCCGCAAATTAGCAGGACCCTGTCTATGCCATCCGCTAATATAGCGATAAAATAACAATATTGCATGGCAGCTCTATATATTCAGCAAATTTTGCAGCGCGTCGCACTGATCACGTTGACAGTGGTGCAGCTCCGACCGTCCAAAATCGAAGAATTTAAAGCCCTGAGCTGTCTGCGCCACGTTCCGTGGTTCAAGATCTCCATGCATGACGCCCCAGTGTAACTTTCACCGAGGACTGCGGGGAGGTTTCCATCACGAAATTAGGGGTCTTACTGCTGGTCGTAGTGTCTTGAACATCTAATAAGCTTGAAGGTTGTGTCGTGGTTATGGAAATACGGTACACGTCGGTGGCGCGAAACCACGGGTATTCCAATATCATCTAACGGCATAAGCGTATTCTGTTGTGGAAGAGAATGATTGTATATACCGCATTAGTTGTGACTTGCAAAGGAACAGTCTCAATTTGACCATCACTGTCACTGAAAACATCTTCATCGACTTCCTTTTCATCTTGTGTATCCTCTAGTGGCGGAAGCATGAAGAGGTCAGGAGGAGGATTTGGGACACCGTGGCCTGGAATCAATTTAGAGCATATCATTCCAACAAGTATGGCCAGGAAAGGCTTTGGTTGGATATTAGCGTCGAACTGTGTGAGCACTTTGTTTGGATTAGGATACAAAGGGGTGCTGTGGAAAGTTTGAATATAGATAGAAGGTGGATATATCCCGGGCGCAACGCACTCTTAGACCGGACTAGAAGAGATCGATGAAATGCTTGTCGAGCCCAGCGATGATGAAAGTCTTACTTAGTTGGGCGGCAATTGCAATGTACCCGGCAAAAAAAAATCCGTACTATACGCGAGAAGTAATCATCGGCAACGCAAGCTAGACTGTGTGAAATGGCGACAGAGGACAACACTCGGTGGAGACTAACCTTGATGGCCATGGTGGCGGCGCCTTCTCGTTTTCTAGTGGGGTCAAGACGAATCGACTTGAGCTGCTCTGCCTTAGAAAGTAAATACCGAGAACGTCTTATCTTCGTCAGAGCAGACTCAGATACGCTCCACAGTGCCTTCCTTCTCGTTTTCTCGGACAGGTGTGATAGTAAAGTCGCCCTTCCATGAAAATTGGGGTTTCCTGCCGGGTAGGCGGAACAGAGTAAATAGGTCTTCGAGATGGGCAGCATCAACAATAGCGTGAACGACAGGTTCTATCGTTGTAATAGTAAATTCGCCGTAGAGGTTCACGTTGTTTTCGTCTTGGAGTTCTGATATTCGCATAAGCTGAAGGGCTTGGTGCATCGACTGGCCAATATGGAGGTCAGCAACCACTGAGGTGATAAACTCTGTCAGTATAGGAATGAGAGTCGGATCTAATCGGCTGAGGATTGGTTGACCCTCAGAAGGGGTCAAGATGTTATGCGCAGTATAGGTTATTGTCGATGTCGACGGATCTTGAGTTATCCGAGGTGGGTTAGGAAGGAAGGTCAAGAATTCTTGAATATTGGTGGGACAGATGGCGGCCATGGTCGTACAGTTTCGTTGCAGTAATGGAGTAAAAATGCGTGGGAAATAACAGAGAATACGCTGCCAGGCGTACTCGACGATTGTACAATCGTTTAATATATGTGTAAAATACAGTTACTGTCCACGGGATACTTGAAACTTAATCATCTCCCTATAATCTTATCCCATTTGTTCGTACAAGAGTATGAATCAAGATCTGATTACTCAAGGTCAGAAAACGCTTGAAAGAAAGCGAAAGAGTCGCTCACCAAAACTCTGCTCCCTTTCACAGGTACACATACCTCGTCTCCACGTCTCCTCATCCTGAGGACAATGCGTGTATGGGTGATGCTCATATCCAATCTCATCAAAGAACTGAATCTGATCTTTGCTCGCAAACAGAGCGGCCGCTATACTATGCACTGGCGCATCCCCCCACCTTTCATAGTAGAATCCACCTTGGGACTCGAGGTAGTCGAAGAACGCCGTGTACGCTGTCCCTCGCCAAAAGTTCATATCTGCGATTTCAAAATTGCTCCAGACTGCCGGAAGTGCCATGAGCGGTGGAAAGAGGCATGCGGGAGACGAGCTCACAGTGACACAAATTATATGTCGTACCGCCGTCGTCCGAGAGGAAATCTAGCGCGTTGTCCTCTGCGACGAATTCGGGGTGCAAATCGACGAAATCTTTGACGTGTTTCCATAAGGTGGTTATCGTCTCCTCGTATTCGTACATCGTGATTGTGAATCCGTAGATCTTCTTGTGTTCCTCCATATACACAAATGGGTCAAAGTTTATATCACAGTGAAAATGGACGTTAGGTCTGTCATCTGGTGAGCCATCATCGAAGTCCAAGCTGATATGAGCGTACTCAATTCGCCAGTACCAGCGGTACTTTTTTACAAGGTCATGCTTAAAGAAGAAACCCGAGTTGAAACGGCACATATTCCGGTAGGATATGCTACCTATCTCGCTATTTTCAGCAATGGGTGTATTATACAGAAGATGAATGGCATACCACCATAGATAATGCTTTGGGATATCATCTTTTTACGCGCTTGTGTCGCTTTATCTTCATCTATCCAGTCCGGCTGGAACCAATGGTCATGGGGTATCAAGCCAAACTCCATCTTCGCAGAAGTAATTACGGAGACTCGTCTGCGAGAAGTTAGTTGGGTAGCTTGTAGAAGTAGAGAAGTCTCGCCTTTTGAAATCATCAGTAAATTCTACTTCGTTCAGAAGAACGTAAGGGTAGTTGTACCGTCGATTGAATCGATCTTCGATCTCGCGGATGCTTCCGAGTATTCTTAGGAGGTCGCTATTTCGACAGAGGATAACGAACGCCGCGTTGGCACGTCGTCCAGGTGCGGTTTCATTCCAGGAATTCGATGGCGCGTAATATTTCAGTGGGACCAGATTCTGATCCACGAATGCTGGCGTTTTAGTCTCATCACGAAAATGCGACGCGATGTTGTTGAGTGATGTTATACGGCCATACTCCTGGTGTGTGAAAGACAGTATATAATGAAAACTTATCTACGGCATGAAAATAGTCAATGAACAAGCTTCAGGAAAGAAAACTATTGCGCACGACAGCACCCAGGACGAGATAAAGATATCGCGATGCCGTGTTCATCGTCACCAGCTTGGGACAGCTGGGAGCAAAATTTCGAGACGTGGTGAGGCGGAATGCAAGATAATGTCGGCAAATGGGGCCTCGACATCATGATCATCCAGCTGTAGATACTGCGCACCTGCGGAATACCTCGCCCCAGGCTCGTACATTCGTTATTCAAGTTATGCGCTGCTCCGTATAGAAATACAGCCTTGAGGAGCCCCAATTCCATGGTGTCTAGTGAAAGAACGACTTTACTACACGTTGAGCTAAGATTTGATTCAATAATATTTATGGCGGCCGCCAGTGAGGATCTTGATATGACATTTTAGTGTCAATTGAAGACACGAATGACGACGAGACGTTACCAAACAGGCTCCACATAAATGGCTGATTTGAGGGTATTTCCGAACTTTCAGCCGACCGCAGCTGCAGTGGAACGCGCTGAAGGTCCTAGCCCAGGGCAGGTAACTATAGAAAAGAGTGATTCCTATCACTGCTCGGAGGGATCGGTCCGAATCACATTTCGGAGTTCGAAAATCACTTCCTTGCCCGTTTTATTCGTACTTACAGGACGAAAATATGGTGCTTCTCCATCTGCAGTGCGGCGGGCATAAAGGAAGGACTTCAACTTATACGTTGGAATTTGAATGGCTCCTTTCGGTGTCGTTTCAAATTAATACCGCCACAACTTGGCTGGCTCTCATAGATGCATTTTGAAGAAATCCTCGAGACCCTGTACAACCTCGGCGCCTTTTTCAAGCAAGCCTGGTTTCTGGAAAGCGTTGGTGGACCTCAGCCCAGATGCCAGACTTGGCAGGAAAAGTCGTTATCGTAACCGGTGGCTCGTCGGGGATAGGAAAAGAGATTGTCAAGGTGCATTGCCCAGTTCATTTTCTATGCGTGCTGAAGCTGAAAGGTCCAAAGGAATTGCTGTTTCACAACGCCAAAGTATATCTTGCCGCTAGGAATCAGAAAAGACGGCAAACGTTATCAACTGGCGGAGGCCACTGGAAGAACAGCCATTTTCTTGGACCTGGATCTTGGAGACCTGAAATCTGTCAAGGCTGCTGCTGAGAAGTTCCTTTCGTATGTATCTCTGTATATACAGGTGCTGAATGTTTATCATGTCTGTATTGCTTTAGGAACGAGAAGAGTCGATATCTTATTCAATAATGGGTAGGACTATGATTGACGCGCTGGCTATCGTCTGCTCATCAGTATCGCGTGTCAGAGGCGTGATGCTAGTTCCACAGGACATGCTCACTGTCCAAGGCTACGATTATCATTTTGGCGTTAATGTCCTCGGTGCCGCTGCCAGCATTACTTTCAACAAAAGGCATGGCCCGGGTAGTCACCGCCTCGTCTTCGGCTATTTATGCGCCTATAGGGAGCAAGATCCTGTTTGAAACGCAAGTCCCCATCGTATCTGTACTTTCAAAGCAAAGTGGTAGGCACGATTCGCTGTGTTGATATAGATGCACTCATTTATTGTCAACAAAGCGACGCGACGTTTGCGTTGGAACTCGGAGACAAAGGGATAGTATCTATTAGCCTCAATCCTGGCAACCCAAAGACGAATCTTGACCGTCATGCGAGCTAGCTCCACTCAATTGGTTTAGTGAGCATTGTACCTACATTTCTTATACGCCTTGCTCATGCTGACACGTGACAGTGGTTCTTGCTCATATGACCCGCAAGTGGGGTGCATGGACGTCGTTATGGGCTGGCACGAGCCCAGAATACGAAGATGCGAACGGGAAAGTCCGCTTCTTCATAGCGGCTCTTAGTTCATGGTTCCGTGATGTCAGGAGGGTGCGATGACCAAGCTAACTCGAGGTCCGGAATTCAGAGATTATGGACGTGGATGGAAGAACAGGTAATGGAAGTATGAGAGTCCTATCTCACTACCACAGATGCACTTAATTTCAACGAGTTCATAGCCGCTCACATCAGTAACCAGTCGAATGCCCAAAATGATACGTGTTGATCGCTGTTGGCGGTTCATATGCTACTTTGGACATCGACGTCGGCTCCGCTTTCGGACCAGGTTTTCTTGTCTACTTGTATTGTAAAGTAATGGACATGTGGAATAACTTTTTGTCGCTGGTTGTCATGTTTCCGTGCTATGGTGTTGTGAGCTTTCTTCTTTTTGAGAATTATCCATACTGACATGGTTCTTTGTGAACTCTGGGTCACTATGTATAGTTCAAATTCTCCTGCAGCCGTTCCGTTGGTGTCGTAATATCTAACGCCCGATCCTCGCCGGTACCACGTTTTGTCCTGTAACAGTCTCCTTCAATTCATGAAGCAAAGTAACGCGCTTTTTCAGTGTGCTAAAAAAAAAACAAACTAATTTTCTGGCATATTTTTCCCTATTTTCGTTACTTTCGAAGATCACCGGATTTCTATGCCAAGTTGAACTTCGAATCGCATGAAATGTCGCCTCGACAGGACTTGTGTCCTTTAGAACCAGGCTGCTGAGCCTAGCAAGCCCTGTTAAGATACGCGAGGACATTTACATAACGCCAAACAGAGCTCTCTTTACTAATATGGTGCATGGACTGCATGCTACATTACCTCTCATCATGAATTTTGATTCGGTGTGGTATCTAAAGGAGGGTTGTTTGTTCGAAGATAATGCCATTCATTGGACAACAAGAAATCCTTGAATAGCATACCCTTTATGTCCATGAAAGAAAGCGTCTGGTGTTCGAGCGCGCGGCAGCACGGGCCGGGAGATGCCACCCTAGCCAAGCAGGAACAAACATCCGGTCGTAGCCATCAAACGGTGCTGAATCAACTCTCTCTAATACCTGTTCTTTCTCCTGTACCTTCCGCGACACTTGCTTTTTTCCCAAAGCACAATTCCTGCTCGGATAGCGAAGAATTTCTGGGTTACCCCCTGATACTGCTATTACGCACTGATCGGTCGCCATGCGCGAGTCTAACTTTGCTTTTCCGGCTCAAAACAAGGCATGCGTCTGTATAAGTTCCCAATTGTATGACAGACGAGGTGAATAGTGGCGAATATGCATCTACTTCTTGCTGAAATGTCTCTTAGCGCTAGATACGTCGTCGGCATTGCCCTTGTTCAACTCGCTGACGCATCTTACCTATCTGACTTCGACGTCACCGCGAATCCGTGAAATCATGACCATGGATGGTGGCCTTGAACGACTCGTAAAGATTCTGCATGAATTCTGTCTCTGTCCACCGCCACCTGAAAATCCGGCTCTCTTCTATGGCCTGTCGCCGCCTAATGCCCGGCCTCAGAAACTGATTCCTGCTCTCAACCCACCATCTTTCGACAAGCATGCTGCCTATCGCTTTTCTCTCGCCTTCCAGTGTGTTGTAAACATAGGTGTACGTGGTAGTGAGCCCATCCGAAGCCGTGTCGTTCAGGCGGGCACTCTTGAAGTTGTGGGATGTATTTTAGAAGCATGGCTCGCTAAGAAAGGTTTCGCGGTCGGTCCGAGCTCTAGTGCGACGGGGCTACCTAGGGAGACTAGGGAGCAGAGACACGCTCGGAGGCAGGCGATAGCTGAGCAGCGTCAGAGGGACGAGGCGGTTGAGCTGGCGAGGGCTTTGCAAAGGCAAATCTCCGTCGAAACTTCGCAGGTATGTTGAATTTGAGTTGTCTATTTTTTCTCCTTGTTGATGGTGGAGACAGTCCAATACACCCGTAACAAGCGACACTGATGTTGACACATCCACTGAGGTATCTACGACCGTGACGCCTCTCGGATCTAATACTCCCACTGGCAGTGTTATAGTCCCAGGTCGAGATCGTAGTGGAACTATCATTGCTCGGCCTGTATGGGATCCAGCGCCCCCAGTGAGGGCTCCAAACCCAGGGGGTGTGGCGCGACCTACGCCGGTCCCGGGCACTCGACGGCGCTCTCGAGCTTCTCCATCACCTTCAACTTCCACAGATACCTCCCGTGCCGAAACAGAAACCGAAGACGACGGTGACATCGACATGGACCAACCGTCACGCGCTGCGGATGATGATCCATCAACATCGACATCTGCGTCAGCTTCTCCGTCCCCAGAACGCCATTCTCATCACGGATCGCTTGGGCGTCGTGCGGTTGGCATAGTATCTGACGCACCTGTGACGCAGGTGGACTTGAACACGGATGCACATATAATCATCAACGACGCACGAAGTGAGGTCATGGTCGGGGGAGATGGCGGTGTCGAGGAAGGTATCGTGTCATTGGAGCAGAACGACGATTTTGCGATGGGAGCTCCTCCCGGTGCTCCGGGTGCTATAGATGAGCCTACTCATGTAGGTATGAGAGAACCGACAAGGAGGCGGACAGCAGACGCACCTCCGGAAGCTACACCTCGGCCAGGGACAGCTCCCCTTCCTTTGCCTCGCGGGCCCATACAACGTGGTGGAACCGTTCGAGGGAGAACTGATGCCGCTGGTGGTACCGAGGTTGGAGGCCCGGCGCGCTCAAGCCATCACCATCACCATCATCGAGATGCTGAGTCCGGTCCTTATAGAGACGAGGATGTTCTGCTCAGCTTGCAGCTTCTTGCATACTTGAGCAAATACCCCCATGTTAGGCAAGCGTTTTATGAGCCCAGATTGACGTTCCATCCAGCGAGCGCGAATTTATCTGGTGGGCGATATGGTTCTACTTCGACATCGCCTGCCCCGTCTATCAAATCGACTCCCTCATCGAGTACATTGACACCATCGTCGGCGTCAGGATCGTTCTTCAGGGCTTTCAGGGGAAGGGACAAGGAGAAGGAGAAAGCACCACCTGTAGTTCCGCCGGCTCCTTTGGGTAGCCCAAGGCAAACAAACGTGTTCTCGCTTGTAGAACGGTTTACGTTTAGGCCCAGTTCGACGGAGACTGATATGCCTAATCCTCCTCCGCGTTTACCTCCGGAGATTCAATACTGGGCTGGAGTTATTATGAGGAATGCGTGTCGGAAAGACGAGAGTCGGGGTGGGATACGACAATGTGCTAATAGTGAGATTCATTCAATATTTCTATGGACACTGTCTAACTTCTTCGAAGTGCTATGTGGTCGGTGGGAAGAGTACCCCAGAGAATTCGCTAAGTGTCGACGGTGTAGGAAGGCCAAGTATTGCGGAAAGGAATGCCAGAGTACAGCTTGGAGTGAGGGTCATCGGTTCTGGTGTAGCGCGAAGGACGCAGATGACGACGATTCCTCAAATCCTCTGTCCGGGCCTGCGCCTGGCAATGATGGGAATGGAGGGTCGGCTGGGGAAGGGGGTGGCGGCAGTACTGCGCGCAGGTCGAGGACACTTGGAAATGCTGGAGCAGCTCCGCCCGGTGGAGGAGGAGGCGGCGGCAGTACAAGACCTACTGGTGGAGCACCGAGAACTGCTGGTGGTGGTGTTCATCACCCTACTGCCAGCGCCATATTTGTCGGGCAAGGAGATCCCAGACCGGTTCAGATACCAGTGATAACGTATCGACCCAGAAGGGAAAGGCGACTGCCGGCAGATGCACTTTTGAACGTCCTGAACGAAGATGAAGATGCAAGAAGAAGGGCTGAAGCCAATCAGACAGCGGCAGTCGCCCAGGATGTCATAGGTATACGAAGACCGCCAGGACCTGGCCCCCATTCACAGTTACAAGGGCTCGTGAGACCAGATATTGACCTCGATATGGTATTGGGTTGAGGGCTTCAACATCGGATTCTCCTTTCTTTCTTCTTTCCTGGTTTATAATCTGCTCGATGTCTCTTCTTTTTCCATGTCTTTATCTCGCATAAGCATATCGTATACAGCAGCTGCATGTTCACCCCACCATTTCCTTGTCTGTCACCTCTTTCTCTTCATCTAGTCATCGTAATGATCATTCTTCTTGTCCGTGTCCCTCCTTTTCGTCGAGTATTATGTTAGTTTTACTCACGTCATATCACATCGCTACGTAGGTACAGTCTTTTTAGTCTGCTAAGTATATACGTCATGTCAGTTTTTCCTTCCCATTAATTTATTCAGGCGTTGATGACCATAAACGGAATATTCTCACGGGATGGTTGATTACATATGCATGCATCAATTTTTCTGGGCGGGCCGTCGCGAAACTTGAACACGAACTTTTTCTTCCTCTCTGTTTCTTTGTTTTCCCACCTGCTACAGAGATGTTAAGTCCAAGCATGTTGTCGATAGCGAATGACGATGACTGATGCTTTGTTTCATACAGGCTGCTCAGGCGACTTTTAAATCTATCAAAGCTCTCGTTCCTCTCCTTGACCGAGTATTAGTGCAGAGGTTCAAGCCCGAGACAGTGTGTAGCATTCTTAATCTTATTTTTTTTTTTTTGGAGCCTGATGCGATATTTCTGTGCCAGAAAACTTCAACCGGGATCTTCTTGCCTACGTCGTCGACGACCACTCCCCTACCAGAGGCTACCGTGATCGCCGTTGGCCCCGGTGCACCGAATAAAGATGGCCAGATCGTGCCCACACAGGTGAAGGCGGGAGACAGAGTCCTTTTACCTGGATGGGGAGGCAACTCCATCAAGGTCGGCGAAGAGGTGCGTCTTGTTGAATCCAATTTGTTGTGTCCATGGATGACTGAGACCTGGGTTACGTAGGAATATTTCTTATTCAGGGATTCGGATATCCTTGCTAAAATCCAGGAGTGAAGAGTGTAGGACGGTATCTAACTTTACACGAGGTGTATGTAGAAAGTCAACAAAAGCGGTCTCCCCACTCTGTGCTCCTGAAGAGTTCGAGAAGTTTCGTCCGTGACTTTTAAGGAAATTGCTACTGGTGCCTGAAACAACTATTGGTATGGCAAGATAGTATTGTGGCTCATACAGATAATACTCGAACCTGGCCTTTGAATAAGTACTGTCATTAAGGCATTATAAATCATACGAAAACATCGGTGCTGCATTCAAAGCTGGGGGATATTAGAACAAGACGAAGGATATTTCAAGCTCAAAATCATGAAGATCCTCTAACAGTTAATATCGATCATGTCTACATCAAGACGAAGATGCGGCTGATCACTCTGGTACGGTGAAGCTAAGGAGAGAGTCGTGGTATCCGGTTGAGAATCACACTTCATATTACAGGCGTCAACCGGAAGTTGGGGTGGCATAGCCCGCACTTCCTGCGCAAAACCACGTGTTAGACGTCAGGACATTTGGACAGAACACGAACCTTGCCATCAGCGTCAGGCGTCTGCGTCATTGAAGCCGTGCACTTGAAACTGAACGCTGGCGTAGAAGGCAGAGGGAGTGTCTTGTGAGGGTGTTCGCTACGGTGATGCCTGGCTACTCGCTTGGAGCCAACTATACGTCGGATTTCATTGTTGACCTCTACCTCATCCTCTGACACGATTTCAAGGACGAGATAAGGGTCGGTATTCAAGTTCGCAAAGGTGCGTTTGTCAACTGTCTCATCGGAAGGCGGGTCCGGCAGCGAGGATGATAGGAATTCAGGGGTAGATTGCGCGACGAGAGGTTCAAAGTGTTCTTTGTAGTAAGTGAAGTCTGGGACACCCATGTTTAGGGGGTTGAGGCTAGAGTGATTGGAATGGTAGTGGTGGTGGTGATGGTAGTTGCGGTGAAAGCGTTGCGGGCACATTTTATATCCACGCAGCGGCTCGTCCTATTAAGGACGCAAGGTGAGACCTGGTCAGACTCTTGGGTCACAGTACCAGTAATCACCGTCATGTGACGAAATACAAAATTGAGCCTCCTCTTTGAGTTGGTCTATTTGAAGATTAGAGACAGTAAACTAGCGAACGATAGACTCTGCCAACCATTTCTTTTTAGCGGTCCAAAACTGGGCCTTGTATATCCACTGCATCATGGCGTTCTGGTCGCTGGTGTATTCGCATTCAATGGTTTCAGGGCAGTCCCGCGGAAAGGTAAAACCGATCTCTCGTGCCGCGTGCAGCAGCTCCTCTAGACTTGGCTCCAACTTGGCGGCGCCTCCCGAAGACCATAGGAGAGGCCCAAGGTTGATCCAGACACCGTTGGGATTCAGCAGTGTATGAATGTGTTCCAAAGTCGCAAATACATTGGAAGACGTATCGATGAAGAAAAGGGTGACGATATAGTCGTATTTCTGGTCTTTTGGCAGCTCTAGAAAGTCGTCTTGAAGCAAACGCAGACTTCCATCTGGCCTGGGTAGGGCATCAGGGAACTCGACTGCTCGGAATAGCGAGTCATTCGACCTTTGATGCGAAAACCAATGGGCATAGGGATAGATCTTGTGCTGATTGAGCGAGGATGTTGTCTGCGGCGAAAGCAAGAAACGGAATGCAAAGTTCATGAAGGATGACATTTCGACGGCGGTCGTGTCAAACCCCAGCTGCGACGCTTCCCAGGCAAACCGACCCAGCCCTGAGCCAGGGATAAGGACTCGATATCCAGCACGTTCACCTGGTGCGACGGCGCCAAGGACGTCGAGAATAGGCGTGAAAATCTTTTTTCGTTCTGCGGCCCCCTCATTGCTCCAGTCGCGCACGAAATGCCGGAGTGATTCGCGTACCCTCGACAGGTCTCCCGAGCCCACGCTGACGTTGTGTGCCGGCAACTCACGCAAGTCGTACTCGACAGCGGCAAGCCGAGCAATGTCGTCCGCAATTTGGCCGTTCGATTCTATGGAGTTTTCAAAGGCATTCAGCTTGGCTGGGTATCCAATATTATAGCCAATCCGTTTGTGCATCCTTCCAAGCGCTACGTAGGCAGAGCGTGCGCGAGAAAGTTCGTGCATAGAGAGTTGGCGGTACCGTTTGAAGGAATGAAATGCATGTTGAGGCGAGAAGATGCCAGCCTCTGTGCGTGACGCCGACGACAGCGGCGAGAAGAGAAAGAAGACGTCGGACCACGCCAATGTTGGGTATACTCTGAAGATGAGGAAGAGGATGACCAAAGGAAGGAATACAGCGAGGAGGACGTCGAAGGACATATATGCCTGTTAGTTACCTGGTATAGCCACGGCACGTGAACCCAGCGCCCAGGCGCCAGTTGAACTTTGTTCCGCACCACCACCGGCACAATTTCATTGGCCTTTCTTTGATCTGTCGACAACGATGACGGTTAGCAGGCAGCCGTCGACGACATCGCTGGGCAGATACGTACGCACCATGTCGCCAATGCCACAAGGTGAACGGACGTCCGACTTCTGTAACACTTTCTGGGGCGTAGACGACATCGGTGTCGGTGTGCTGTTTACGAGGATGCGAGGCGCCATGAGAACAATGGAGGAACTGAGAAACTTTTGGAAAGAACGGTATGTGCAGGCCGGATGCTGCTGGTCGTCTGCTCACTGCTCACTAGCGCCGCTATCGAGGATGACTACGCGAAACGACTGGCCAAGCTGGCGAAGTATCCACTAGGCAAAGATGAAATAGGGTAGGCACCTCGCCCATCGATACGAGTAATCTACCTAACAGTGCTCGCAGCGATATCCGGAACTGCCTGGAAATTGTCGTACTCGAAACCCAAAACCAGTCAAAATTCCATAATAGGCTTTCCTATACTATTTCAAAAGAGCTAGAGGCGAAGGCTGCACAATTCCATACGGACCAAGGCACACATAAGAAGAACTGGCAGGCTCCGATAGAGAAGGCATTCAAGGCCAAGCAGGCGCAGGAAGGCTATGTCAACAAGGCTCGCGAAAAGTACGAGCAGGACTGCATTCGAATCAACTCTTTCACTGCCCAAAGCACTCTCGTTCAGGGTAAGGAGCTTGAGAAGATCACACTTAAGTTAGAACGGGCCAAGCAGACGGTGCAAGCCAATAATCGCGACTACGTAAACTTCTCAAAGGCTTATGCTGATACGGCCGCCAAGTGGGAGCAGGATTGGAAAACCTTCTGCGATTCCTGTCAGGACATGGAAGAGGAGAGGCTCGAGTTTATCAAAGACAGTCTTTGGGGATTTGCCAATGTCGTTTCCGCTGTGTGCGTATTCGACGATAATGTGCGTCTTCTCGTGCTTTATGTTGTCCCTCTCTGATTTCTCATTCCATAAACAGTCATGTGAAAAACTACGGGTAGCCCTGGAGGAGGCCGAGGTGGAGCGGGATATGGAGAACTTCGTTCGGGATTACGGCACTGGCAGTCAAATACCAGACACCCCCGCGATCATCGATTACAATCGTCCTAATACCATTCCCTCTTCTTCATCCGATCCTACCTTCCACGTTGCAGACTTCGTTCGTGTGGCGCGACCGCACAAGAAACGCAAAGTCAGCGATAAACTTTCCGAAGACGATCCCCCAAAGTCGAAGCGCGATGATTTACAGAGACAGCCCAGTAGGCACAGTGTGACGTCTTCGGTCACTCCACCACCACCACCACCACCAGTCGTTGAAGAAGAACCAAAGGTCAATATAGCTGGGTTGGGTGCTGGAGGTAGCAGGCAGGCAAACGAAAACGTGCCGTCTATCAACGGCACTTCATCACCAGTGAAAGCTGACGTGGATAGGAAATCCACCGCTGTGTCACGGAAACCTCCTCAAGATCCTATGGCGGAATCAATCGTTCCCAATGCGCAGACATTCATGAAAGTTGGTAATAATGCTTACCCTGTGGACGTATCTCGGGACCCTCAGGAGCAAAGCGGGTCGTCCACATCCATCGTGAACAATCATAGTCCATCAAAAGACGTTGATACTGAGGATCCATTGGCTAAAACTCTTGCCGAGCTTAACAATGTTGTGTCTACACAAGGAGGCACGAGGAGAAACAGCATGTGGAAGCCACCGCAAAATGTACAACATCCCCAACCCCGCGCTGCCGACCCTCCTCTCCAGAGTTCAGGTACTTCACAGGCCTTTGGTGGGCCTTCACGACAAGCAACTCTTGCTTCCCCGGCATCCAGACCTGGAAGTTCTGCTTCACCGGCCCCTCGTGATTATCGCAACTCTGCGGAGATGGTCGTAGGCGCCCATCCCACCGCGTCGCGACCTGTGTCACCCAGTCCAGGTCCTTCTAACCCGCCAACAGCCGCATTCATGAAACCCAGAAACTCTCTTGATCCTTCAGATTCGGAAGTTATCAAAGGCGTGCTCACGGATTATCATCAGTCTCTTCCTGGTGAACGAAAGTCTATTAGTCGTCGTGGGAGCTATAGCGCGCCCTCTCCGTCACCTTCGACCGAACGTCAGCAGCAATTCCAGAATCTCGGGAGACCACCCAGCCAAATGGGCCATACTGGCGTTGGAGCACATGGATCCCGAAGCAACAGTCCTCAACCTCTGTCTCGAGGGCCCAGTCCAGCACCTGGATATATCCCTGCGCCACCAGCACCCTCGATCCAGCGTTCGGCGAGTCCCAACAAGGTCGGTATCGCCCTAGATCCTTCTGGACGCGTGCTTCACGACGATATGGCTCCAAGATACCAACACCAACACCAGCATCAGCAGCACCAGCAGCACCAGCACCAGCAGCAACGGCCCACGGTTCCTCAACAACCCCCACCCCCGCCGCTTCAGCAGCAGCAGCCTTCTTATGCTCAACCCGTGCAGAGACGAAGCAGTTACATGAATATGGGACCTGTCATTCCTCCACCACCACCTCCGGTGCAGCCAACGTATACCCCTGGACCTCCTTCTGGATATACTGCACCTCCCCCGGCCCCGGTTCCAGTCACAACATCTTATCACCAAATGCAGTACTCTGCGCCGCCTCCTGCGCAGTACCAAGCTCCCATGCAGCAGCAAGTATTCCAGCCTCAGCCTCAAGTGTATGGTAACGCGGGGAAAAATGGCATGCAACGTGCTACATCTGCTGCTAGTGGTTATTATACGAATGGGACGCCTGCCCCTGGACGGCAGATGCATGTGCAAGGTGGATCTGGATATCAACAACCTGCTCCTATGTATGGACGGTCGCCTTCTCCTCAGCCCCCGCCACCTCCTGCGCCTCCACAAGAAGAGAATCCTATTTTGTTCTATGGTGAGCATTTACTTTCACTATCTGTAGTTGATTAATGACGTGATGCCCTACCCTTTTGCAGTGAAAGCTCTGTATGACTATACTGCTACGATCGACGAGGAATTTGATTTCCAAGCTGGGGATGTCATTGCTGTGACAGCTACACCGGAAGATGGTTGGTGGAGCGGCCATCTACTGGATGATGCTCGATCGCAACCGGGCAGACATATCTTCCCGAGTAATTTTGTGTGTTTGTTCTAATGCTGACTAGGAGGTTCTGTGTATCTTCTGGCTCTAGTTTCTTTGTTTGGTTTCCGTCATATACCATATGGATGCTCTTTTTTTGTCATTCTTTTTGAGAACTGTTCGTTTCTACACATTTTGTATTTTTCCAAACATGTATTGTTCGTTCGGTGGCGGCCAGATCCGGTGATACAAAATAGAAATGACGCAAAGCGCAGGTAAGGCCGGCGTTCATGTTTCGCCGTACGTTGATTTCCTTGCCTTATCACAGCGACCTCCATTACAAGTATTCGAAGGTTGAATTAGCGCTGTTTCCGGACGATTCGCACGAACAGATAGCACCGCAATCGGATTTATTTACCTCAGTCTATTACGCCGACGTAAATCCTGAGACGTAGGCGGATCATATGTTTCTTGTAAGGCACGTTTTTGGGCAACTTGGCGAGGCCAGGGTCGCGTTGGTTACTATAAAAAGAGGCAAAGGATATAAAAGGGCCTCGATCAGAGGTAACTGTCTCACTGTCAATGTTCCGCGGCGAACAGTAACGTGTTCGACAATTATTGTCGACCGTCCACATATAACAGCACTCCGTCTGCACGCACGTACAGACTATCACCCCCCCTGCGACTGCCACCTCCCACGGTACCAGCGCCAAGGCCTAGACCATTACCGCGGCCGCGAATTTTAATTCTCCTTCTTTCCTGTCGCAACCATGATGCGCGGAGCCTTCGAAATCTACGAGCACCCAGATCTCACCTCATCGGAAGTTTGGCCCAAGACGAACCCCTCAGCCAGGAGGGAGGCCCTATACAAAGTCATTGCAGCATTGTCGCTGGTGGCTGCCGCGTCTACATATGTTGTCTATCGATATACAGGCCTAGGGAGTATCATACAGCAGAGGTGCGTTTTTTTTTTTTTTCCTTCTGTCGCTCGGGCGCATCTGACGAACCGCCTCTGGCAGGACAACGGGGCTTCATTGGAAATATTGAACGAGTCTCCGAGTCGTGTGCCTCATCGTAACATACTTATAATTTGCTTGCTTTTTGACAGGTACTACTTGTACGCTATATTCGTTATTTATCGTTCGCTGTTGTTCTTCACTGTATCATGGCTCCCATAGTATCGTATCCCCTCTCTGTGCTCTACCGTACCATACAACACCTATGTTTTCACCAAGGCATTCTTATTTCTCCGAATACATCGGCTCCATCCTTGTGTTGTCCCGAGTAACGCGCT
Organism: Guyanagaster necrorhizus; assembly: GCF_019112545.1. NCBI lineage: Eukaryota > Fungi > Basidiomycota > Agaricomycetes > Agaricales > Physalacriaceae > Guyanagaster > Guyanagaster necrorhizus. The sequence goes on along the minus strand of NW_025064884.1, from coordinate 1,357,506 downwards.
GCATCGCATTCGACCGTTATCAGATGCAGAGACCGTTCCAGCGTTCTTCGGCGGAGCAATGGCAGTGGAATGTCCGATATCGATGTTGACAGAAGCAATTGAATCGCATCCGGACCGACCACTAATTAGCAGTGACTCATTGAATACTCTGATGGGCGGTCAATTCGCGAATGTATTACCTTGGCTAATTAATTATCTAGACCATGAGCATGCTCCTTCCAGTAAGCACAAGTAAATGAACCGTTAAGGCCGTTGCCATCATATATAGATGCGTCGGGGCGCCATTGCAAGGCGGTCGTGAAATCTATTCTATAATCACGGAAATCAAAAGTCCGACGACTAGCGCTCATGATATCGGCGCTACGCTCGAGCGTACTGAGCGAATTGGCAAAAAGCTAGCCCCGCTTACCACCTGGAAATGACCGACCGACATTGGGTCAGCCTGTGTTACTGGTTACCATTTAGAACGTGAGGGCGTCGCACGCCCGAGGCGTGCTCGGTTCGATTCCACGATATCTTTCTTGAATATCCGAGTCTGGCACCTTGATTAAGAAGTATCCGACGAGACCGAAGAAATTTCGCGCCCAGACAAAAATAAGAGGTGATACGTCAAGTCAGCGAGCGCCCTGGCCTCAAAGATGGCAAACCCATATTTTTGACTCATCCGACCTCGAGCAAGGCAGGATCATCTGGACGATTTGACGGAGGCGGGAGGGAGTTTCCGTTTCGGTGTCCGAATCTTTTGGGCTAAAAGATGGCCTCCCGGGGAAAAGGTGACATGGACGTTCTAGCGAGTTGTTTTCAACTCCGCAAAACGGGTACACTGCACTAGAACGGATGGGGATACACAAGTACGAGTTCCGAGAGTGTCTGTAAAGCAGCTTGCCAGGTGAGAATGGGGGATGAAGCTACGCTTGTATTTCAGGGTGACGTTGAAAGATCTATGAGAATGTCTGTAAGCATGGTTGGGACATAGCATCTGGAGTACAAATGATTTGCTACCTATCGATTCATCAGAAACGAAACTTGTCAGTATGAGGGCGTCGTCGCCCTCTGCTCACTTCCACCATATCTTTCTCTGGTCGGACACATCCACAAGACTGTCAAATCAGTTAGCACGCATCCAAGTAGTCACGTCTCAATTCCACGTACTCAATATCCACCGCATCTCCCGCGCGCTTAGCCCATAGATAGATGAGCTGTCCCTGTATACCCTTAGCCTTGATGACCTGCGTATAGCGCTTACGTCCCTGTGGATGGAACGGGATCCGCGGCGGCCATCCTCGCTCCCGCACCGTGGGTGGATCCCCGGAGAGGTCCTTACCAATATGCTCCTCCGCCTGTCAAAGCAAAAGATGCTCTCTCCCTTAGACCTTCCCCCTTCGTGGCTGTACAGCAGGCATCTGCGTCCGTAGGAGGAATCTCTCGTCCCCGTACTCATTCCGGATGGAGTCGCCTACGTACGTGGAGCCGGAATACTTGATGGCTTCCTAGTCCACGGCGAACCCGCATTCGAGTGTCAGGTCGACGTAGGTACGTGCAGGGATGTAGAGTTTATCCGGGGGGGAACTTGATGGGTTGTCCAAGAGGCGCTTAAACGTCTTGCATGCTTCTTTGCGTCGTGGCCAGTCGGCCTTGTTGCATTCTGCGTTGCGATAATACTGTGAATAGGCGTGAGGACGGTTGTGATGCTCAGTGTGTTGGAGACGCTTACCACTGATTTACACCTAAAAGATCGAAGGGTCAGTATTATTAACGGATAACGTAAAGAGCATGAGTACCAACGAATTGCACGTGAGCTTCTTTGCTGTCTTTCCGCGAGCTTGACAGGTCGTTCCCAGTTGCTGATTAGGAACTCCAGTTTCGATCTCTTCCAGGACTCTTGGTAGGGCAATATTGAGTCAGGATGCGGTGTCAGGTGCTGATAATAACCCACCTCCATCGCAGTCGAAGACAAGGAACAAAGAAGCTGATCTTGGTCTCTTTAACCGCGTCTTGCGATATGCCGTTTCCAGTACGACTGAAGTCCTTCCGCATAAAGGAGTTCGGAGTTATTTGACAGAAGACGAGCAAATATCCGCAAATGGGCCTCTGGCACCTGTTCCCCACATTGCATACGGTACTGGAGCTTTTCGCGTACTTGCTTGGCGGACACCCGAGGCATGTTCTTCTTGATGTTGGATTCGAGGAAAAGGGAGAACTGGGAACCGCCCTGCTTCTTTGTTAGCCGATGGAGATGTCATCAGTGGAGTTCTCACCTTCGGGCGTCCTTCCATATAAGAGTACCGTACGAGCATCAAGGGGAATTTGGGTGTTTGCATCACTGGGACGAGAGGACCATTCGAGGAGTGGCCAAACTTGGTCTCTTGAGCGGTTTTGAGTTGCTTCAAGAACTGTGAGGGAATTTAACAAGACTACAAAACGTGTCGAGGTCGATGAGTACCTTGTCGGAAGGTTCAGGCCAAGCACATTGCTTGACGTCCAGGATCTCCATGAGAAGCAGATGGTCGTTGTGGGTGAAATAGGTGACAAAAGGGGTGTCCTTTCCGCCTTCTCATGTGATATCCAACGAGGCCTTGCTCATTACCGCCTTTGTACCCGTCCACGCGCCTGTGATGTCCGGAGTAGCTCTGTTGGCAGCCCCGGACATGTTTTCCATTTGGGTGAAATGCAGGCGGGGAGGGCGGTAACGTCTAGCTTGGAATCGGTGAGGTAGGTCTTTCCGTGAAAGAGATCGTCAATCCTTTGAGAATCCCACAGAGCATAGCGCAGTTTCTCAATGATTTCCTCGTCGGACAAGGCGCGTGCCTCTGGAGGCGATAGGCCAGAGGCACCCATACACTTGAGCTAGATGAATGCCTCCATGCGGTTCACGGTGTTGAAAGCGCCATCGTCCTTGTCTGGATCAGCAATTCGTATTTTTGACGCGACTTGTGCAATCCTCGTCGTCGGTGAGATATTTTCCGTTGGCTGGGTATTGCGAATAATCGGGCATGATAATGGAGCAGAAAGGGAAGACCCAAGATGCCTATGTCAGCCGAAAGTGGCGTTGGAGTCCACGTCCATATTGAAGCCTCCTGAAGCCTCCTTCTCGACAGCCGTGATTGCGAATCTGCGATTCCTTGGGCATCATCCGACTGGTCTGCTATGGTCACCGTATCTCACCTGCGAACAACTTGCTGAGCAGATGAGCGATGGAGGTGTCGACGTACAGAAGGATGCCGCTGTGCATGACTTTTTTCTTTGGGATGACGTTACCTGCCATTCCGTCTGAGGTGGCTTGAGCTCAGGTTTTGGAGAATGCGAAAGCATAGCTACAGGAGCATGCTGAGAAAACGTAAGAGTTCCGTTGCTCTCGGATACGTTTCTGGCTCATGTGTCAATCCATACAGAATGTCATCATAGCATGGCTTCCATAATGCTGGCAATACGTACAACTTCCATGGTCCAATCACTGCAAGACCGTCGTCTGTATTAGCGACAGTGCCGCAATCCACATAATCCCACTGTTCTCTGTCCTGTGCCGGTCTACGATACTGGCATTGGCCTTGCATTATTCGTATCGCAGCGACCCACATCATCGGGCCGAGAACGGTTCCATACAACCAATCCTTATACTTTATTTATCTTCCTCCGGTAACTAGTATTTAGCGCATGCCAGCCGGAATTTTTCGAACTGCATTTTCTTGCCGCTCTTGCTAGGCGCTCGGGGCCTTAATTCTAATCAAGACAATTTCTCATTCTTCTTGTATGCGCCTCTTGGACGTTCAAGTATGTCTCGACCAAACTACGATTCCTGTACACATTGAAGCCATACTGAAGAAGCGCTTCCAAGGCATCGCTGATATTTCACCGTTTCCGCTGCAGGATCTTTCGAGTGCGACAGTAAACAAGCGAAGGCAATAAGCAGCGGATGAAAAAAACACGTCCGTGTCCTCTTTCTTCAGACGCTTACGACTTTGGAACCAGGTTCAGTCTGTGGTTCGAATGAACACGGTCAATAAGCAAAGGTTACTACTATACACGCACTCACAGAAGAGGTCCCGTTCATATCTCCCATGGTCTCCACAGTGGATGAGATAGTAATATTAATGTGCCGCTAGAATATTTCAATGACAGGATCAGCGTGAGGACAAAATAAATAACGAGGAACGCAGTACCAAGTTGGTCGTGTTGGTCCTGGGGGCATCTTCGAAGGACATATCATGGGCACCGGAGGTGGATAGACTCAACATGTCGACGTCAGTATCATTGTTCGGTTTGGTACGTCTACGGGCGTTCAATCTGAAGTGAGATTGTAAGGATGGACGATTCCATGGAGAATCATGCAACGAACGTAGCAAGGAAGGAGTTTGAATATACTTGGGATGGGGTGTATTTTTAGCTCGAGAACGTGGAATAGACAGGTTGAACGTACAGTTTGCAACGATCTGATAAACAGACAGATATACGAGATTGTCAGGGTAGGCTGTGTTCTGAGTAATTCCAGCCTATGAAGAAACGCAGAGATGGTAAGAGTAACTCACGAAGGCAAAGACGAGGATATCCACAATCCTGGAGATGGATCTGTTACTCAACCGATAACATAGGAAGATGATATGCCTCTACGCAGTTATAAGACCGTTATGAATCGCATAGACCATGAGTCTATTAATCATCGTGTTGGTGCTGTAATGCCATTTTCCTTCTAATCAGTTCGGATAAACCGCAGTGTGGAATATCATACTGTTTAATTCCCGTGCGCCTCTTGTGGAGATAATAACAAAGTGATACGGCAACCAGGAGATCTGTCACCACATGAAGAATCAAGGAAGTCCTGATGAGGTTCTGTCATGCAATGGAGAGAAATATGGACTTTCAAGAACAACTCTGGTGGATGCTTACTTTCATGCCGGGGCGTGCAAACAGGATGAAGTACTTGAGATATATGCTGAAAATGACAATGAGACGGGGATGTCTGAGAAGCACTGTCAGTCCTAACCTGTAGCCGGTGACACCTAAAAGACAAAAGAAAAGGAACAAGCATCCGATTAGCATCCTTTATATGAGCGGCCCAAATGCGCACCCAGGCTAGTTCCTAGACAGAGGCTACGTTACGGAGGATAGAAAAAAGAGTACGAGAGACTCACCCAAGCGACAGATCGAGAGAACAATCTGATTCCAAGGTTAGTGATGGAGAATAATCGTATCATAGGAATCTCACGATGATGGCCACTAGGGGAACATTGTGATTTGACACTGCATGAAACGTATCAGAAGGCGGTAATTGGGAAAAAAAGGATCACGCCAACAATAATATATCCGCCGAGCATAAAATAAGTAGACAAGCAAAGTAATGAGATCCTACAATCATTCTCGTTAGGGACAGCTTGAAGAAGCTAAGGACAGTGTTAAATCACATACCGTCACGCCGATATTGAGCTGGATGGCGTATATAGGTAAGCGCTCGTGCAGACAGGTGTGGAGACTCACAGATACCGACCTAACATGGATTAGAGTCTCACTCCCCCATGAAAATTGTGGTACTCACCATACCACCGGGATTTCAGCCAGAGCAGGTGGATTCCCATAATGTAGTACTACATAATAGTAAATGGCATAGCTAGTGAAAGCCACATGGATGACTTCCAAAATCCTATGCAAACCCATAAGAATTGGGTGTCTGATTAGCAGTGACGAATACCATATAGTGCAGACCTGCGAGTCTATTAGTACAGGGTGGCTGAGAGGAGGGATTATAATGCTTACCAAGGCCTTGATGGCGATACTGTCAGAGTAGCGAGTGAAATAATACCAGGTCTGCGTGCAGGTTACACCAAACAAGCTAGATATACAAGGAGATCAGAATACGGGTGAATATATCCAGAGGTTAATGAACCATGAAGACATGATGACACCGATAAGGAAGGCGCCAAAAGTACCGTTGAGTGAGCCTCCGGCCATTTCGAGCTAAGAAAGACGTGTCAAACGAGTGTCTTTATAACATCATGAGGGCTATTCTTTTATTCCCCAGTGATGGTGGGAATCTATTTAATGCGCGACACCAATTGGGGACACGCTCCTTCCAGCGCTCCGGTGCGCTACCTAGTTCCATCGGTCACTGGTCAACCGATGACATCGGATAGAAAAGGTGATCCTTTCCGAAGATATGTCACCCTGAGGATTGACTGTATACACTGACTTCCGCGTTTCTCATAAAACCGGTTTATCAGGCTAAGTATAGCGGTATTCGGCATCTTCCACCTTGATGGCGACTTCGCGCATATCTATCACCTATGAGAATACGACTTCCCAGTCTAAGTATACGAATGGCTATGAACTCATTTGACTGAGATTTGGCAATTCCACCTAGAGTAGCACGATATTGGAACTGCTATACGTCTTTCACCTGGTCTTCCATCCAAGCCCATAATCTCTCGCCGACTTCTAGGTCTCGACTTGTCTTGGTCATCGCACCCTCCTGACACCACGGAACCATAAACTAACCCGTGCGTCAGCAAAATTTTGTCAGAGAGCTGCCATGAAGAAACGTACTTTCCCGTTCGCATCTTCGTTTTCTGGGCTCGTGCCAGCCCATAGCGATGTCCATGCGCCCCAAGTTGCCGGCCATAAGAGCAAGAACCACTGTAGATGTGTCGGTATGAGAACAGGGTACAAGAAACGATGCTCACCAAACCGATCGAGTTGAACCAGCTCGCGTGCCGGTCGAGATTTGTCTTGAGGTTTCCAGGATTGAGGCTAATAGATACTATTCCTTTGTCCCCGTACCTCCTCGCTAGTTCCAGCGCAAACATCGCGTCGCACTGTCGGCAATAAATGGGTGCATATGTATCAACACAGCGAATCGTGCCTACCACTTTGCTTTGAGAATACAGATACGACGGGGACTTGCGTTTTCTCGATGGTCCATCCTTGAGCGTTTCAAACAGGATCTTGCTCCCCAAAGGCAGGTAGATAGCCGAGGACGAGGTGGTGACTACACGGGCTTTGCCTTCTGTTGAAAGTAACGCTGGCAGCAGCAGCTTCGTGAGGTAAAAATGACCGAGGACATTAACGCCAAAATGATAATCGTAGCCTTGGACAGTGAGCATGTCCTGTGGAACTAGCATCACGCCTCTGACACGCGATACTGATGAGCAGACGATAGCCAGCGCATCAATCATAGTCCTACCCATTATTGAATAAGATATCGAGACTCTTCTCGTTCCTAAAGCAATACAGACATGAGAAACATTCAGCAGCAGTTTATACAGAGATACATACGAAAGGAACTTCTCAGCAGCGGCCTTGACAGATTTCAGGTCTCCAAGATCCAGGTCCAAGAAAATGGCTGTTCTTCCAGTGGCCTCCGTCAGTTCCTTGATAACGTTCGCCGTCTTTTCTGGATTCCTAGCGGCAAGATACACTTTGGCGTTGTGAAGCAGCAGTTCCTGGGGACCAATCAATTTCAGCGCGCACGTAAGATGAAGTGAGCAATGCACCTTGACAATCTCTTTTCCTATCCCCGACGAGCCACCGGTTACGATAACGACTTTTCCTGCCAAGTCTGTCATCTGGGCTGGGGTCCACCGAGGCTTTCCGGAGAACCAGGCTTGCTTGAAAAAGGTGCCGAGGTTGCGCAGGGTGTCGAGGATTCCTTCAAAATACATTTGCAAGATTGCAAGAGGCGGAAAGGAAGAATGAGAGCCAGCCAAGTCGTGGTGGAGGTGGCATCATTGTGAAAATGACGGCGGATGGCGGTCCGAGTCCATTGGCTGAAATCCGCCCACGACAACGGTCCAATTGCAATCCTTTCTTTGATCAACACTTGGTCCACTACAACATCCTTTCATTCGCTGAACTACTCACATGCCTTTCAAGTCGAGCTTACGCGCTTGGAACAAACGCGAAGTAGAACTTGAAAAACAGCACCATCGTTGCCATTCGCGTCTTTGACACCAAAATGTCAATATCATTGGTTTGCGAGTGCATTGGCAGCAGCTGTAAAATTTGTTAAATTAATCTTATTGGCGTGTAGCAGAGTGTTGTTCTTTCATCAGATATCATGGATGGGGCCCCTCAAGGCTATGTTTCTATGCGGCGCAGCTCATAAGTTGAATAACAAATCTACGAGCTTCCGCAGGTGCGCAACTATTGCGCAGTACCTGTAGCTCGATGGTGTCGAGGCTCTCCTGCCCGACATTGTCTGGCATTCCATCACACCACGTCTCGTAAAATTTTGTTCCCAGCTATCCCAAGCTGGTGACGATGAATACGGCATCGCGATATCTTTATCTCGTCCTGAGTGCTATCGTGCGCAGTATTTCTCTTTCATGAAGCATATTCACTGACTATTTTCGTATCGCAGATAAGTTTTCATTATATACTGTCTTTCACGCACCAGGAGTATGGCCGCATAACATCACTCAACAATATCGCGTCGCATTTTCGTGGCGAGAGTAAAACGCCAGCATTCGTGGACAAGAATCTTGTTCCACTAAAATATTACACACCATCGAATCTTCGGAATGAAACCGCACCCGGACAACGTGCCAACGCGGCGTTCGTTATCCTCTGTCGAAACAGCGACCTCACAAGGATAATCGGAAGCATCCGCGAGATCGAAGCCAGATTCAATCGACGGTATAACTACCCTTACGTTCTTCTGAACGAAGTAGAGTTTACTGATGATTTCAAAAGGCGAGTCTTCTCTACTTCTATAAGCTATCCGACTAACTTCTTGCAGACGAGTCTCTGTGCTTACTTCTGCGAAGATGGAGTTTGGCTTGATACCCCATGACCATTGGTTCCAGCCGGACTGGATAGATGAAGATAAAGCGACACAGGCGCGTAATAAGATGGTGTCCCAGAGAGTCATCTATGGCGGTATATCACTCATTCTTCTGTGTCATACATCCATGCTAAAAATGGCGAGATAGGTAGCATAGCCTACCGGAATATGTGCCGTTTCAACTCGGGTTTCTTCTTTAAGCATGACCTTGTAAAAAAGTACCGCTGGTACTGGCGAATTGAGTACGCTCATATCAGCTTGGATTTCGATGATGCTTACTAGATGACAGACCTAACGTCCATTTTCACTGTGATATAAACTTTGACCCATTTGTGTATATGGAGGAGCACAAGAAGATTTACGGCTTCACGATCACGATGTACGAATTCAAAAAGACGATACCCACGCTATGGAAACACGTCAAAGATTTCGTCGATTTGCACCCCGAATTCGTCGCAGAGAACAACGCGATAGATTTCCTCTCGGACGACGGCGGTACGACATATAATCTCTGCCACTGTAAGTTCTTCGCTCAAGTGCTTCTTTCCATCGCTCACACTTGTGGCAGTCTGGAGCAATTTTGAAATCGCAGATATGAACTTTTGGCGAGGGACGGCATACACGGCGTTTTTTGACTACCTCGAGGCCCAGGGTGGGTTCTACTACGAACGATGGGGTGATGCCCCAGTGCACAGTATAGCTGCCGCTTTGTTTGCAAGCAAAGATCAGATTCAATTCTTTGATGAGATTGGATATGAGCATTTCCCGTACACGCATTGTCCGCGGGACGAAGAAACGTGGAGGCGGGGTATGTGCACCTGTGAAAGGGACCAGAGTTTTGGTGAGCGATTCTTTCGCATTTTAAGTGAAGTGTTTGCTGACCTCGAATGATAGATCGTAATGGATATTCCTGTATGAGTAGATGGAACAAGGCTATAGGGAGGTGATTAAGTTTCGAGACAGTAGTTGTCGAGTAAGTGTATGATATTACTGCACATGAATAACTCTTTCGAGTGTTAAAGGTGTGGGAAAGAACAATGAATCAGGCGAATGAAACTTTGGATATCGTACATGGTAATTTTGAGCCATGAAACGTGACGCAAACTGCTGAAGAAATCACACCAGTGTACCATTACGACCAAAAGTTCACCTAAGGTGAGGCGTTAGGGAAGTTCACTCCGCTGTCAGTTCATGGACCCATGTGAGGCATTAGGGCTTAGCTGAAGTTCATTTGGTTCGGCTCGGCAGGGATGATGGAAGCATTACACAAGCTGCGTTGGTGGATTATAGCACCGTGGAATCATCAGGTGAGTAGAGACACCTCTTGGATGATGGCATAGGAAGGAGAAATCATATGATTTGAGGACTGTTGGCATGACAAGAAATTCTGGGAGCAGAACGACTAGAGAGGAGTATTATATGTCACCAATAGCTTTACTGAGCCAAAATATTGAAGCCTTCCTTGACGTGCTGAATTGTCAGTTCAGACCCCCCGTTAGGCGTTATATGATATATGAATTTGGTTCAGTTTGGAGGGATCTGCGTTAGATAAACATTTTGTCGTACACTCCAAGTTCTTTGATTTTGGACGATCGAAAATACGTCATTGATCAACGGCGCGAACACGGTACACGCTTTCACGCGGTCGGCTACACCTCGGCAAACACTCGGAGTTTGAAATCCTGGGTAGCTTGCCTCGACCCGTCTCTGCTATCCGTTATTCAACCATGGTTGCCTTTCCCGCCAACATTCGAGATTTCTTGACGTTCCTTCCTCTCCCACCTCTCCTCGGGCCAGATCCGTACATAGGGGCGACAACGGCTGCCTATACCACCCATGACATCTTGACGTCTCCGTCGGATCGACCACTCCTAAGCCGATTAGATGATACTCTCCTCCCTAGACTGGCAGAGTATTTGACTTCAACGGTGGCTGACTCCGATATTGACGATGTTTCTTGCGAGTCGATGCGACAGACCCTTCATACTATGCGATTCTTGGAGCTCGAGGATGAAAACAGCGTGAGCCTGTATGGCCAATATGCTACCAGAGAGCGAGAACCTGTCGTTGATGCCATATCTAACGCTGTCCATCTCGAAAGCGCATTCACTCTGGTCCTCCAACCTGTCAGGAAACTCCTGTTTTCACAAAAGGGCGACTTTACTATCACACCTGTCCGAGAAAACGAGAAGGCGCCGCTACCATGGCCATCAAGGTTAGTCCCCACCGAGTGCTGTCCTCTGTCGCCATTTTACACAGTCTAGTTTGCGCTGCCAATGATTACTTCTCGCGTATAGTACGGGTTTTTTTTGCCGGGTACATTGCAATTGCCGCCCAACTAAGTGAGACTTTCATCATCGCTGGGCTCGACAAGCATTTCATCGATCTCTTCTAGTCCGGTCTAAGAGTGCGTTGCGCCCGGGATATATCCACCTTCTATCTATATTCAAACTTTCCACAGCACCCCTTTGCATCCTGATCCAAACAAAGTGCTCACACAGTTCGACGCTAATATCCAACGAAAGCCTTTCCTGGCCATACTTGTTGGAATAATATGCTCTAAATTGATTCCAGGACACAGTGTCGCAAATCCTCCTCCTGACCTCTTCATGCTTCCGCCACTAGAGGATATACAAGATGAAAAGGAAGTCGATGAAGATGTTTTCAGTGACAGTGATGTTCAAATTGAGACTGTTCCTTTGCAAGTCACAACTAGTGCGGTATATACAATCATTTAAAAGTCCAATGAAAAGTTCCCCGAATCATGGCATGTTCGCCAACGCATACAGTCCGCTGCAGATTTCTCCGCAAATTAGCAGGACCCTGTTTATGCCATCCACTAATATAGCGATAAAATAACAATATTGGATGATAGCTCTATATTCAGCAAATTTTGCGGCGCGTCACACTAATCACGCTGACAGTGGTGCAGCTCCGACCGTCCAAAATCGAAGAATTTAAAGCCCTGAGCTATTTGTGCCACGTTCCGTGGCTCAAGATCACCACGCATGATGCCCAAGGGGTGTAATTGTTTCACCGACTCTAGAAATTTTCGCCTGAAGGTGCCAGTCAAGGAATGATATTTGAAGACAAATCACTCACCATTGCACCCTGGGCATGGACCTCTTTACCTCGGACCAACCTAGGCCATATATTTTCTCTAGATTGTCCCCAACATCCTCAAGGCAGAAAGCAAACCAATCGCCAATGGGTCTTTGGAACATCCCATGAAACCTGGGAACAACAGGACTTCCCTTGAGGACCACCTCGTACGTGTAAAACTCCCGCCAAATCATGTCCGAGTGGGTTTCTGGCACAAGGTTAATGATAAACAGCTCCTCACGGTCTTCAGCTCGGCTCTTCCACACAGTGCTCCACTGACTGGCCCGAATCTGGCTTACAAGTGTTATCACGTCACAGTTTGTCGACGGAATGTGAGAAGCACGACGACAGAGACGCAGTAGTGACCGCTGTTGCGGCAAGGACAGGGGGGAGGTTTCCATCACGAAATTAGGGGTCTTACTGCTGGCCGTAGTGTCTTGAACATCTAATAAGCTTGAAGGTTGTGTCGTGGTTATAGAAATACGGTACACGTCAGTGGCGCGAAACCATGGTTGTTCCAATATCATCTAACGGCATAAGCGCATTCTGTTGTGGAAGAACACCTCTGAAAGAGATAGACAGACATTACTCCCATGTGATAGCCCTTTCAAGTAATAGATAGTAGGTCAAGGGCGAAGATGCGAGCGGTTAGCTTCAACACCATATGCTAAAACGTATGCAGCTATAAATCTGCTCCTCATGGATCCAGTGCGCATCCGTAGACCTGCTTCGCCGTCGTTCTCCATCTCTCGGTATCAACAGCAAAGTCCTGGGCATACTCCACCTCCAGGTGGTGAAGTCGTTTGCCGACAATGACGAGACTATGCAGAGGATCTCCAAACGCATCTTCTCGATGGTTTACCAAGTCGGTCAGGGTACCAGCGACGATCTTCTGATTGTCGCTTCCACCGCCAACGCGAGAAAGTGCAACTGCGAGTGTCGTATCAGGAGATAACGTACCCGTCTGCCTTACAGACTCGATCTCTATAAGTTGAGAAACAGCTTGTCGTATCGACATGTATCGAGGTGGTTCGTAGATCTTCCGACCGCTGATACAGTATTAAGATATGAGTGTGGGAGAGGAAAAGTCCCTCACCGAGCCAGATTCTCCTCACTTTGCTCCTTGACCTTTATATCCAGCAACACGAGCGTGTGCAGTCCGAGATCTGCGTTCTCCTTGATTCTGTCATAGAAACTGTCGGGTTTCCATGTCTCTGTGAGGAAGACGAGGGAGACAGTCTGGCCAAAGTTGTAGAGCTGGAGGCCGCATGCGCCCACTGCGTTCATTATCGATGCATTGTGGATCACACGGGTAGGGATGCCCAGGCCGCGAGCACGAAGGATGATGTCGGTATGCGTTGTTGCCCTGCAACATCTGTTGTGAATTTGCTACGAAAGAAAAAAGCGTGCCACCCACCCAAACGGATCCCCAACAACCAACAGGGATACGTCTTCCCTGTCTGCATTGGCTAGTATTTCATCGCTCTCCGTTTCCACCATGTCCCGGTCGGCGAGTATCAGTGGTTTGTCGTAGAATGCTTCCTTGCATACGTCGGCTCAAGGAACATGGTAGTGAATGGCTATCATACCAGTCTGTCTTTTTGTACCATCAAGATGCTGGTATAAGCTTCCAAGTATACGCGTGAAGAGCTTTTAATGGCCTGGAAAACAGTAAGAAATGGGCCAGTTAAGACACACTGAATAATTACTTCGAGTCCGCGAACGGTGACATCTTTTTCATCGCAGAGCCCAAGACCGATGATGTAGAACATGGTAGGAAGGAAAGATCAACTTCGGCAATCTCCGAGCCCGGCCTAAAGGTACCCTTCCAATCTACGAAAATCTCTAACTTTTTCCAAGCGACCTGTGCTGCAAATTCGACTGCAGACGCGTCGATATTGCCCATGATATTCTCTTTCCGTCCGACCCTACCCTGATTCCATCTTGACGCGTTATCGAAGCTTTGCTTCTCAAACAAGAGCACCGCTTTATTATAACAAGGCGAGATAAATAAACCGGGACAGGATCTCGTACACTTTGTTGGCTCAGAGAATGTAATCTAACATTACACGACATAGCCCCTGATTCCCTCCTGTGGTTTGTCTTTGAAGGGGGGAAATCAGCTCCAATAAAGCGCAGGAATCATTGCGGACTGACATTCATCCGACCCATTTCACAACCATCGTTGAATATTGCCACCACCTACAGTCGTCTTTGCACCTCGTCCGTTCGCAGTGTGCCCTGTGTCGAAATGAAGGTGATATCCTCCATCATAGTTGACGTAATGCTCATATCGGTAGAAGACGTATAGGTATCACGTCCACCCATAATTCGGATTCGTGAATTCAGCATCATATAGACGGTATTAGCATACAACTTGGGCATGATAAGGGCTGGTGTCCCATAGAAAGCCTGATGAGGGAAGGCAAAAAAGAGGATAAGGTTGACCAGAGCAACAACAGCTAAACGTAGGCAGGGTTAATCTTGTGACAACGGTGGATAGTAGGGAGCAAATACCCGTCACAGATCCCGTTTCAATGGTAAGACGAATTAGTTTTGTGATCAGAATTCGGGTCTGGGGAAAACTAGTACTGCTGCGTATAAGCTGCTCAACAGCATCAACACCAATGAAAGATAACCGAAAGAAGGGAGAAGCTCACATAGTAAGTCATACAGATGGCGATGACGATATCACACAGAGCGGAGGCTCCGCACCAAATCTATGCATGAGTCAGCACAATGAACTCGGGACGCCTAGACGATTACATACTCCGACAGCGATGGACATCCTCCGGTTATTGGGTTCAGTGATGTTGCCTGCTTGGAAACAGTAGACGCCCGTGATTATAGCTGCTACAGAACTGGTCAAGGACACCTGTAAATAGATGAGCTAGACCGGAACAGAGAAAGATCACGGCAACGAACACAGATGACGAATATGGGGACAGTTCGTGACTTCGACAATATGAAAATTCGATATGCATAGAAGACCTGCCCGACACAAGCAACTGTACTCACGATGAGTAACAGAAAAAGAGCAGACCATGTTCTACACGCACCAGCAGCGCTCATGATGGGGACAGTTAGCCAATTAAAATACATTCCAGTCAGGGCATTAATGTCACCGAAGCCGTACCCGAACTCTGCAAAGGCGTCGCGGGTGACGAGCATCGTCTGAACGAACTCGGCAATGTAGATGCCATAGACGAGATATTTTATAAATTTTCTGTCTTTCGGAAATGCCAGATAATACAAATCTAACGAGAATGCATTAGAAACAATCTGCTAGAATGGCTCAGAGCGACGCACACAGCTGCACAGAAAGAGTCCCGAAGAGTCCCCAGTGCAAGAGACAGGCAACGATCTGGATTGCTGTGTTAGGTTCTGAATAGATTAGACACAAAACTTGACGAACCAAAGGTCCAGACCTGAAATGATATGATTCAATTCATACCACTCAATTTCAATTTTATAACTTACAGCCTTTCTATGGGATAATCTGCGGGGACGGGCTGCATGTTGTATATGGCGTCGTTTTCACGGTTCTGAAAAGAAAGAGCCTGTACATATATTTTCGACAGTCACCGTGAGAAATCTGAAAGGCGCTCGAATACCCAGGTTTCATCATACCAAAAAAACGGAGCTGAGTAAACCAACCAATGTTAGCGATGCTCAATGTGGTCACCGCATTGACCCATCATTCCATTTCAATCCTCGACGTCGGAAGAGCTTCCCGCCCAGGTTGATGATGATTGTAAGTTTAGCCACGTAAAATTACACCCGCCGTTTGCATACAGCTTGACAGTAACGCGCTTCTTTTGTGAGTGGAGGGAAATCTTTGAACTTCCGCATAAGCAAGGCATTGCGGACTCGGGATTCAGGAGTTTATGGGTGTCCCTCGAATTTATGGCGGTTAAAGCTATTTGGGGATCCTGGAGTGGCTTCGACACTTTGCAAGTCTCAAATCCTCGATTAATGACAAAATCCGATACTTCTTGTCTCATCGCAGACTGTCAACCTGTGTGCAAACGGCTATCATACCTCGTAGATAAACTGTGAGAAGAAATAAGATCATGTCCAAAGCGATGACGCGCACCGACAGGTGACGAGCTCGCCGTGTTTCAAGCTGTAGATCGCAATCAGTGTAAGATTGGTGTGAGAGGTTTAGAAACTAGTATTCGCCCCAAGGAGCACCGCTGGCTATCACGGAACATGGCCACAAGCTGAGGGAACAGATGGTGGGGTTTCATCAACGCCGGATAGTGAGCGGTGAAAAAATTTGAACATTTGATGGCACGTTAAAGGAAGAATTCAGCGTTGACCTTGTAAGCTTGATCCATCAGATACGCAAGTTGTTATAAGAAACTCTTCCGGATCCGGAACACATGCTATATCAATTCCTGTGGTATCCAGTTCTGTGGTATTGCAAAACTGAATTGGAAAAACAAGATTTCTATTAGTAGATACCCTGCATGTGAGTTGACCGAGAGCATCAGTGTAAGAAGAAAGAGTCTCCTTGCAACTGTGATTCTGATATCTGATAACCCTCGAATTTACTGGAAATGAACAGGTTTGAGCATTATCATCGGCCTTTCTATGGACGTCAAAATCAGCTTTTTATACCTGGATTCTTCCGTTTAAGAGTCTCCGAGCACGATTGTCGAGGGAGACTCAGAAGACATAACACAGAGATGGTCTGATGAAAAGAGGTGGATACCAAAACAGACCCCAGTAATTAATAGATGCCGCATTCCGATGGGTACAGACACGGCGAAAGACCAAGAAGAGTCCCGAAACTTCTATCATCAATGCCAGCGTCAGAGTCGAACAACGGCCGTAACCCGCGTAGAATTTGTGAAACGTCGTTGAGTTACGTATGGATTTGAGATTTTGTAGTTGTAGCTCAGATGAAGGAAGTGACTAATCCACAGTTAATGTGCTATTTTTGGTGCCGATCATCGCAAGCGCCACACTCGCCAGACTCACCATCGGGATTGGTAACCATTGTGATGTGCATTACTCAGCCAATTTTCTTTTCTTTGCTTGAAGATTCTAGTATGTCTCTCTAAAGTAGTATAAAAGCTGTATGTAGCGTGGGACACCCTTGTGCATTTGCCTTCAAGGGTTTCCTGTCACTTGGTAATCTACTCCCTTATTCAACAGTTAATGCATGTGTATGATACAGTGACATGGTTATTGGTTGGTGTCCAGGATCAAGAAGGAGGTACCACATGATCGTTATCGGAAATAGAAAAAAAAATTGGAAAAAAAGTACATGCACTGCTGGGGCCAGTTCCTTTTCAGCACAGACATTCTGAAAATGTTGTGACTTTCAATTACCTTTATATGCTGCAAAAACGGGATAAGGAAAACATGATGAAAACTTGCTATTTTTGGCACTCTTTTTATATGCCAAAAACAAACTCTTTTCTGAAAATGAAGAGTAGTTTCCTTTGTTCTGGCAGTGAGGGATGCCTTTTTCAATTCAATTTTCCCTGCTGTTTTCCTTTACCGAAAAGAATATGGAAATGATCTCATTTATCAACTCATTTTACTGAACTCATTTTTACTATTGTAAAATTGAATGAAATGTCGCAACATTTTCAGGTCTTATTTTTCTGCTGAGAAAATGTACCGGTCCCAGCAGTGATGGTGCGACGAGCTTTTCAAGTTGAAGTGGTCATGGATTTTCTCGGCAATGAACATTCTTGATCTTTACCATGCGTCTATTTCTAAATTCAACTTCGACGCCCTTCAGCAAAGAGCATCAGAACATCGAGGTGTCCAGTGCACTGGTTACGAAGCCATCGCACAAGGCGACACAATACAGTGAGTACATCCATATTATGAAATATATAACAGAGTAGATACAGAAATCGATGATATTTTCCAAGGTATTTGTTCTATCGTTTGAGGACGGACAAGAACTTATTGCTCGCCTGAGTGGCAGCCGTTCCGGACAAGATGGCGGCGAGCCCAACGAAATCCTAGCATACCGTACGAAGTCTGAGGTGTGTCCTTCAAGTACCATGTCTGCTTATTATATTGATATATCCACAGGTGGCCACTATGCAATCCGTCAAAGCCCATACTTCTGTTCCACATGTCCATCTAGCCGAATTTGACGCGACCAATGCTGTTGGGACGCGTTTCATGCTCACAGACAGGGTAGGCTAGCTGCATCTATTATCTTACTGAATGCTTTTATATACACCCCTTGTAGATTGTCGGCTCTTCCCTAGGGGAAGTCTGGTATAATTTACAGCGCGAGAGCCGCGAGAAAGTCGCCCGTCAATTGTTTGGATTTCAAGCTGAGCTGCTGAAACTGGAGTTTCCTTTTATCGGGTCTCTTCTTGATGAAGCAGGAACTGTCGGTCCACTCAGCCATTCATGCACGCGTCCGTCCCTACTTGGCCCTGACTGTGGACCTTTCAAGTCCACGAAGGACTACATGCTGGCAAATGTATATGCAGAATTGAAATTCGTACAAGAGCGTCCTCAAGACTGGCAGAAGCAGAGGGAGGTCGGAAAATATTGTGGCGGCTTGGAGGACACATCGCTCGAGGATGCCCAGAATTGGCTTTCTCTGTTGGCTGAGGGTATCAGTGGTTTGCAAGATGACATTCTAGACCCCCCCGACAATCCTTACGTTTTGTTTCACGATGACTTTCAATTGGCGAATATTGTTGTCTCGGCTGACAATCCAAGCAAAGTCGTGGGGTTATTAGACTGGGAAGGCTCACGTATATGCCCAGTGTGGGATAATCGACGCTTGTGTGGCAATGTAGGCCTGGAATGAGTGGAGGACTCGGACGAACTTGCATACTATTGCACAATCATGTAGGACATCTTTCGGGGCGTGCAGCCTAATACTGCCTTTTCGCCGCACCTATAGAGCAGTTTCTTGCGCATTGTTGACTATGGCCACTTAACCCATTCAAAGCGGGAAATGCTTGAAAACCTGTTCTTAGATTGGTATAAAGCAGTATGTGCGAGAGGTCATTCCGATGATTTAAAGTCACTAGCTCCCCTGTAGCTATACATACAAGGTAGTTTTTTTTCTCGTGTGCAATCTGAAAGCTAAAACGTAACTGTACAGAATGCCGACAGAATCGTACTTAGAACTCACTTCTGACGCTTCATTCATCATATGGTGATATAATTCACATTCGACCTCGACGTCGTATACCCTACCCATGGCAAAGGATGTTCTGTAGTGTTGACTCCGCTGAGAAGCTGCTGCCCATAAATCCAAAACGCCATAGATCGTACTCGAGATCAATAGCAAAATCTTGAGCATACTCAACCTCGAGGTGATGAAGTCATTAAGCGAGAGAAAGTGTGACTGTAAGTCCCGCTCTAGAGACTCGATCTCTGAGTTGAGAGACAGCTTGTCATCTTGACCTAGTGTACAGCGTGGGCTTCGTTGATTTTCCGAAGTCGCTGATGCAAAGATTTAGATGAGAATATTACAAAGTGAAAACACTCACTACCTCTTGACCTGTATATCCAGTATCACGAACATATGCAGACCGAGAACTACATTCTCCTTGATTTTGTCGTAGAAGCTGCCGGATTTCCATGTTTCTGTCAACGTAGAACGAACCTTCCCCGGTCCATTGCTAGGCGTTGCTTGTTGCACGTGGACGATGGAGAATTGAGATCAGTGCCGCCACTGTTACGAAAGACAACAGATTACAGCCCTGCGTAATGAAGATAACCATTAGGCCCTAAACAATCACGAAACAAGATCACACAGATTCCTCGTCTTTGATCGAGAAATACAGCGCTTGGAGAAGAGCGACCTTGCCAATGTTACGCATGCAGCACTGAGCTTTCAGGCGCATTGAGGCGATAAACCTAGTCTATCGCTTTGATGACAATATTCCTATCTCTACCATATCGGTAATTCTTGACAGAGACGTCTTGGCTAGTAAAGCTTTTGTGGAAAGTCGCGATCATGGTAAGAAGCTAAGAGCATGCTGACACAGATGCGACTGCGGACGCCTTCTGACTGTCTCTTTCCCTTCGACCACCACCACCACTGGTCAAGATAATGTCCCGCCTGGCTCGATACGCTATCCTTATCCTAGCGGTCCTTGTATGCTCCTTCAATGTCTTCTGTAAGCTGGTCGCTGATGTTCCCAAGGTAGGCGTGCACTACACCCTCTCTTTCATCCACGATGAGTATCGCCAAGCTACCGCTTTCTCGAATATCGCCTCGAAATTTCGAGGTGGCGACGACGACTTTCCCTACTATGATGACGAGTCGACGTCCAGCTCCTACACTCCACGGCCAAATCCAAGCCCAGAATCGCAGTCGTCCGGGCCACGGCTGGCCAACGCGACATTCGTAATGCTTGCAAGGAACTCTGACCTTGACGGTGCCATGCGAGCTATTCGTGCAATCGAAGACCGGTTCAATACGCGCCATGGGTATCCGTATGTCTTTTTGAACGATGTTGAATTTTCGAGCGAGTTCAAAAGGTAAAACCCAGCTTGCCTGGTTTGCTTCTCATCTAACTGGTTTTGGCCAGACGAATGTCTGTACTGACAGGATTCAATGCAGCATTTGGTGTTATACCGAGCGACCATTGGAACCAGCCAGATTGGATAGACGAGAACAAGGCGACGGAGGCAAGGAAATCTTTGGTAGCAGCGAAAGTGAAATATGGAGGTGCGCACCCGCAATCTACCGAGTGTTTCACTAGCTTACAGGTGCTGCAGATAGTGTATCGTAGGTTCGTTCTATTTCGCCAGGTTTCTGATCTCACCTTCGTCTAGTTATCGAAATATGTGTCGATTCAACTCGGGAGTACGTCTCTTTCATTCTTCATTTTGACACCCCGTCTGATCTACGGATCAGTTCTTCTTCAAACATCCTCTAATGCAAAAATACCGCTGGTACTGGCGTATCGAGTGCGTACTCCCTTTATATCGAAATTCTCGTCTTATTTGCTTAGGCCGAATGTTCAATTCCACTGCAATATCTTGAATGATCCCTTCTTATTCATGGAGGAGAACAATAAAGTATACGGCTTTACTATTACCGTATATGAGATCGCTGCCTCCATTCGGTCACTATGGGGGCACGTCACAGGTCTGTTGCTCTTTCTGTGGTTTCATTTTCCCTTAATTGTGTTAAACTATTGCAGACTTCATCTCTCAACACCCTGAACACATCGCAGAAGACAACTCTATGGGTTTTCTCTCAGGAAACCGTGGCAAGACATATAACACTTGCCATTGTCAGTCCAACTATTTCCTCTCCCGTATCGCTTACTAAACTATTCAAGTTTGGAGTAATTTCGAGATAGCTGACATGGATTTTTGGCGTGGGCCTGCTTACACTGACTTTTTCGAACATTTGGATAAGATCGGCGGGTTCTATTACGAAGTGTGCTCTTTCCCACTTCTTCGTTGCCTCAGAACTTAGTATTATGTAACAGCGCTGGGGCGACGCGCCTATCCACAGCATCGCGGTTTCGCTTTTCCTCCGAAAGGATCAGATACATTTTTTCGAAGAGATCGGATACCAGCATGATGACTGGAGCCACTGTCCTCTTTCCGAGGATATATGGGTCAAAGGCCGGTGCTCATGTGATCAGAAACATAGTTTCGGTATGTCAATAGTTCCGCTGTTAATTAATTTCAGGTTTGATGTTCTTTGCAGACTATGATGGAAGTTCGTGTAAGAGAAGGTGGGATCGGTTCATGAATGGCTCGTGACGCTACGTGTACTTAACCATACGCATTTCCATTGTCATTTCCTATATCATTATTTTATTCCGTCTTTCATCAATTTCGATTGTAGGTCCTATTATTCGAAACTCTCAGCGATCCGTAGTGCGACTCACCTTTGTCTTCCTCGTGAGCCGATGGATTATGACAATTTTTGGCGTTGCTACGTAGGCTGTTCATCAGAAGCATCTATTCCGGGCCGTCTTGAAGAGCAGTCGTCGCTTTCAAGTTCGACGCTAGAAGCTTCAATGATCCTGAAATCTTCATGTTTTCGCGATGTGCCCTTGATCAGAATCCCATCGGCTCCACTGTATCATGAGAATAATTAAGGCTATTTGTATTTGCGGATCCTCAGCAGAATATTTGGTGCTTTGCTCTAAATCTTTCTGTGATATTGACCTTGCCGGACGGAACGATTCAGTGACAATTAGAAGACTTTCTTCCGACCCTTGATACACACAGCCTGGAATCCTCTTTGGAGTATAAGAAAGCCTTTCTTCGCTGCGTCTCTTCCCATCCTCACTCCCACAGGATTTTAAATTTAACTCACACTCGCTTTCTCACCGACAATGGTTGCTTCGCGCCTGACTATCTTTTTCTTCGTCGCTCTCTTCTCCACACTGGTTGCGTCCGTGCCTTTCCCCGCCAAACGACAGGAATCGTCTATCTCTGATGTCCTCACGACGCTCCAATCCGCTTTGAGCGCTGTCTTGCCTGAGATTGGTCCGTCATTTTATTTCTACCTTGTTAAATATTTGTGTTTATCTCTCAAATTGCAGATACCCTCGTCTCTTCTGCTACCGCCAGCGACGATACTGTCACCCCTCTGATTCAGGACGTCGTCTCTGCTCTCGATGACGCCACGTCTTCACTTTCCGGCCTGACGGTACTGGGAGGAACGGAAGATGAGGTTTCTAGTCCTGTCACTGAGACTGCCACTGTAAGCCTTGTACACTTTTATTATATTGATGATCCTCAAGGAATCATTTTTAGGACATGACCCAAACCTTCAGCGGCCTCCTCAGCGTCGCTGATGATGTCCCTTCACTTGGAGGACTCCTCTCGAGCGTCGATACCTCCTTGAGCCAGGTTATCAGTGAAGCGGATACCACAGTCCCTGGCATCTCTAGCCTGTACGTTCGCCCGGACGTTATCGTATCAGAACAATAACTCAAGATTCTTTTCAGCACCAGTGTTACTAGCCTCTTGGAGCCCCTCGGTTTGGGTAGCATCCTGGGCTCCCTGAACCTCTAAGGGTAGATACCCCTCTTTTAATCTTTGAACACCGCGTAGTACATAGGATATTAAGTGTCGCTTCTTACTTCATTACATTTTGTCCATACATACACACCCGTCGCATTAACGCGAAAGTTGGAAATATATTCGTGTGGATTCATTTCATCTGCGCGCGGAGACTGACGAACGAGTCCAATACTTTTCTCACTAAACGATGTTGCCATGGCATAATCTGGTGACGGGTGTCAAGATAAGGACAGAGTTTGGTAAGGAGTGACCGTCTGTGCCCCACTGTTCCGTCACAGAGGCACCAATCGCTCCAAGTCCATAATTCTATGTCAAGGGGGACAGGTTTGAAGGTGGTATAACGTTCTGCATCTATGGTACAAAAAGATATCGGAGGAAGCGAGGCTTGTTAAAGCATGAGATACGTTCGCCCGGAGTTTATCTTTTCATGACAATAACTCGAGATGTTTTTCGGTGCCAGTGTTACTAGCCTCTTGGAGTCCCTCAGTTTGGATAGTATTTTGGACTCTTTGAGCCTCTAAGGATCCAAGTTGTTCAGTAGATACCCCTCTTTTAATCTTCGAACACCGCATAGTACATAGGATGCTTAGTGTCGCTTCTTACTTGGTTACTTTTTCTCAAATTTATTGAAATTGTTACATACATGTATCGGATTAACACGAAAGTTGGAATTATATTCGTGTGGATTCATCTGCGCGCGGAGACTGACGAACGAGCCCAACACTTTTCTCACTAAACGATGTTGCCATGGCATAATCTGGTGACAGGTGTCAGTAAGGAGTGACTGTCTTTTGCTCCACTGTTCCGTCGCAGAGGCATCAATCGCTCCAAGCCCATAGCTCCATTTCAAGAGGGACATGTTTGAGGGTGGTGTGACGTTCCGCTTCTAGTACAGAAAGATATCGGAGGAAGAGAGGCGGATTTATGCATGAGACCATTTCAGAGAATAAGATGAACATTGATGGTCGGATATTGCACCGTGAGCCGACGATGGAGCTCAGTGTGCATCTACAGTTGACGTCAAGTGACTAGGTCAAAGTAATGAGACAGAGATGATATACATGCATTGGAGGTATCTGCAGTGCTAGAATGCATAAGACAAGAGATTGGGAAACTATGCGCGCCGTCCTGGCGTGTCCATTTTCAGATAGACCTGAAAAGTTGGTAATGCTACATACGAATGCATCTTGTATAGGCAACGGTCCTGAGTATCTTTCACCAGGTGTCGAGCATTGGTGAAAGGACTGACATCAAGTCCTAGTGCGGTCAATGCCGCCGCTCTCCAACCGTCATCATGAAGTAAATCGTCGACCAGGAGGAGGACGACGCCAAAGCCCTTCCCATTCCTTCAGGGCCTGAACGAATCCCGGATTTGGCTTGATACACGGCCGCTCATGTCTCACCAGCGAATAAGCACTTTCATATGACATTCCCCGATTGCGAATCAGAAACGCAATAACAATCGACGCGCTCCGAGATATACCCTGTCATTACACATGTGAAAACCCGTTGCACTACAATGTATGCTCTTGGACGAACCTGCTGACAATGAACGAGAACGTTCTTCCCGCCCCGGAGGGCTTTGTCAATATAATTGCACGCGTCTTCGAGGTGGGGCCTGAGGTCTGAGGAAGCCTGGTCTAGGATATCGATGCGATAGCAGTTGAAACCGTCCTTCTCTGAGACTGGGAGCCAGGGTACGTCTAGAACTTGAACGAGATGGGTGATGTGGTGCTCTCGAAGGAGGTCTTTCTCGCACACGGCGGTTAGAGAGCCCAAGTATAGCGAACCGGTGATCTTTGAGGGATCTTTGAGTAGTGGGGTGGGCGTCAGGATCCGGTGCATTGGAGTGCACAGGGCCTGCTGGATTTCGAATGGGATGCTGTCGAAACGGATCATGTCTGCACCCAAGGTGTGAAAGCCTGTAAAGTTACTGATATCGTGAATTTCATGCAGAGACAGACAGCAGGAAACGTACGGGCTGGTGGATAATTTGTGTTCAAAGTTTCAGGAAAGAGACCAAGAGATGTATTGAGAACATGGAAGGCTGGGAGGATGCG
Source organism: Guyanagaster necrorhizus (assembly GCF_019112545.1). Lineage (NCBI taxonomy): Eukaryota > Fungi > Basidiomycota > Agaricomycetes > Agaricales > Physalacriaceae > Guyanagaster > Guyanagaster necrorhizus. The sequence goes on along the minus strand of NW_025064884.1, from coordinate 1,332,570 downwards.
AAATGGATAGGAGTGTAAAATGCAGGCCCCATAAATACCAGCGGTCATTGACAAGTGACGTCATTGTTGTGTTCCATGATTGTCGCCAGGCCGAGCCTTGGCGTCGATCGCGTATTGATCCGCCTATACATCTGCACTGGCCAGCTATTATAGAGCGGCGGTAATTCAGGAATATCATTTATTGAGCGACGCCGCAAGGCCATTCAATGAGCTGACAGGCGGGAAAAATTGGTGGGGATACCCCAAAATCTAGAGCAAACCGCTGAGGCCGGGAACAGACAGACAGTTATTTCTTGGTGTCAACTGTCACTCTTGGTCGACGTCCCCACGGCAAGATGCGTCTCAGAGACTCGGACGTCAGCGAAGGCATATATGTTACATATACCAGAACGCCAGCAACAGCAGATAACAGAGGATTGTAGCGTCTAACAAGGGATGAAGGAACTTCAATTCGAGAACTGACGTAAAGGACGACTATCGGGCAGTTCCGGCACTAAGCCTAGCTAGGGGCCGAGAGTCTAGAATCTTATACCCAGTCGCGATGGACGTATTCCTCCCAAAAAAAATCCAAGTCACCCACAAACGCGGACCCACCGCAATAAGAATAGAACTGTGCAGAAGTAATTGAGATAGAACTACAATGTCTCTAATACAATAATACATCTTAGTTGTACAACAAGGAAGGAACCAGAGATCATCAGAAATCGTAAACTCAAAGCTTCAACGAAACAGGCCCATTCGACGACCGCACCGTCGCCGTCCCACGAACCCTGTTCCTCTCATCCCAATAGACTTCCCCGATAGTCTCGCCTCTCCTCACCGTGTTCTGCTTTACCGTCCTGTGCCTGCCCCGCCATGCCGGGTCGGATGTCTCCTCCACAAGCAACGACGGCTGCATATGCGATGTCGACAGAGAAAACGTGCCTTCATACGTCGGGGGCAGCCCGACCTCAGCGAATGCATTCGACGTCCGAGCGTTGAATATTACTGTTGAGTCTACTGGAGACTCGAGGACCTGGACTCGAAGAGGCCCATTCGAGGTGTGCGCAGAGACGTCGCTAGATGGACTGGACAGCTTGATGCCGGCTTCAACGAGGCTAGAAATGCGGTATGGTGAGTTGACAAGGACATGAACGAAAAGAGTGCAAATTTACTTGTTGCTCGTGCTAAGCTCCAGCGTCGACCTTGTCACATCCATATCTCCCAAGTCTACATCAACACGCATAGGCGCATTCGATGTCTTCAGGACAAGGTTACCGGAAGCAACGAAAAAGCCTTTGATGGGGCCATTGGACGTATGCACTTCAGCGCCAAGAGCGTCGAGAGACTAGTAATGGGGTCAATGGAAGAGGACACAGCAAAGATCCTGCGCTTACATTGATTTGAATCGGAGAGTTGGATGTTATAATTCTCCCGTAATCAAACTCGAGCGACTAAAAAAACCATCAGATTACGCTCCAATCAATACAGCATGATATCATGCTTACCTCTACCTGAATCGGCGCGTTAGTACCCTTCAAAAAGATCTTGCCAAAATGAACATGGTTCTCGAGATCTTGGAGTATTTGAGCAAAATTCGGGACATCAGTCTCGAAATTCTTGATGTTGGATGCAGAAGAGCTCGATGGCTCGGGAATGACAACGGTGATATCAAAGTGCGGACGATCTTGATAAGAGGGATTATTGAACCACCGAGGAGTCTATGCAAAGGTCAGGACAAAAGGGAGAGAGAAAAGGGAGATAACACATACGAAGACGCCTACGCCATTTTCGCCCGCCTGCCGCTGCAAGAGACACACCTTGGCATAGTCCAAAACCCGATTGTTGTAATACTGCATCGTAACATCGATCCTGACAACATCCGTGATACTCGGAGAGGTCACGATTTTAACGACACCGGAAGACAACGAGCCCTGGGAAAGCAGGAAAAGGGTCTCCGAGTTCAAAGGCAGGTCGAACAATTTGTGTGCGGAATGACGTTGACCAGTGGGCACCGCACCCTCAGATCCTGTGGATGTCCAGTTTTGTCCTCGAATGCATTCACGAACGGTGTAGCCATCGGGGATGGGGAAGTCAGAATCAAAGACTCGGACATCTTGCCAATACTAAGGTAAGGAATCGGATCAGGTTTCTTGGGCACAAGTAGATGGAAATGGGGCTTACTCCTCCCCCGTGGTAAAACCCGCCCGCATTCGTGATGCTCGACGTGAACATTGCGACGAGAAACCAGATCAAGATGGCCACGCAAAAGGCCTTGCAGAACCGCTTCGCCGGCGATCTTCGGCAGGGAGGTTCTTGTGGGAATAAAGGTCTTGGATGTTCTGGAACGACGTGTATTGGGACGTTCGAAGTGGTCGATCCGTAAGCTGGCGGGGGCGTCGAGTACTGCAATGGTAGGTTGGCAGGGACTGTCTTTGTAGGGGACTCTGGGGTATCCTCTGCTATTATCATGGTTGAAGGGAATTTAGCAGAGCGGTCAAAAATGAACTGACCAACTTAAGGTATTTATTTATACAGCCATACTCCTGATCTATCATGTGGTGAACCTCATTATTAAGTCGACTCCGGATATCCGCATGGTCCTGCTGCGCGGCGCTACGCCCAACTGCGAGACGAGCTATCTTCTCTGCCAAGGTGTTGATAATGACGAAATTTGTCTTCAAGGGATTCTTTTAGCATCGGGAATGGACTGGGACTGGATTCATACCTACCGCTGCTTTATCTTTGATGATGGCCAACAATAATCCCTCCAATAACTACGGCGGACCTAGCTAGGCACCCTGTCGGTCCTGCAGGCATTCGGTTACGCGTGAACATTATTTTGGATTTTTTCGCCCATGATAAGAGTTATCGACCCTTCCCCACGACGACGCCTAGATGGCTCTCCGGGTTAATATCCTCGTCGACAATATGCTGATCTTTGCTCAAAGGAATCAAGCGACCTACCTTCTCCTGGGCGCGGCGATATCCTGTGCGTCTAGAGTAAACAGAGAGCATGCAAAGCCTTTTCTCGAAGGCTGAGCGCTGAGCGCTGAACGACGAGCGGCGAGCGTTGACCTTGCATGCTGGCGAAGTCGTGATAGGTGGAAGAAGGCTGTATTACCGGCTTCAGTCCTGACCACTGCGTTCGACCCTCAAGAGGCGCACAAAAAAAAACCAGCATCCCTCAAAAATAATCTATTAAAATGGTTGAGAGAGACGGAAATTGTGTATATGTAGAGCATGTTTGTTTCTTTTCTCCGTCTAGCCAGCTGGTCGTCGAGCACTGTCCTTGAGTTCGCGCCACATTTTTCTTCCTCTCATTTTTTATGCTACAACTAGTCTCATATGAATCAGAGTCAGCTTGCAATAAGCATTCATATTCTCGTCCGAGTTCATTCCATTGGAGGCATAGATGCAGCGATAAGCAGAAAAACAACAAATTCTGTTCATTGATATAGTATTCGATAGTACGCATAGTAATCGTAAAAAAAGCAAAGCAAGCATGAGAAAAGCACGTATGCACTTGTAGCTTGCGGATGGCCAGTCACGATGGGCAACTCAGCTAAGGAGAAGAGATCATCCTGGAAGAAGGTAAGCTTCAGATTAAGGCAAATCGAAGGAACTGACCTGAGAAAGAAATTTATTCGTCCCTCGAGTTTTCTGCGTCGTCGTCATCTCCCTCTTCATGATCACCTTCTTCCTCGCCCTCGCTCCCAGGGCCGGTTGCATCGTAATGGCTACTTCAAGTCCTTCGGAACATAATGGCGCGAGTCGCTAAAAACAGCTCGGAAGGCAACCCGCTCTCTTTCGACGAGCCGAGCGCATACGTCCGGAAGTAAGTGCTTATGATCGCTTCCACGACACATGAGCGTCGAGAGCAATTCGTCCGTGATCACGTCGGGCCCTATATCGATGAGCACCACCTCTTCTAATGTTGGCGTTTGATCAAATGTGTAGAGAAAGTCGTCAGAAGGCATCGTCCCTTTAGAGAAAGCAAGTGTTGTGAGCCTGCACCATGAACGTCCAATAAGTCTGGTTATAGAACTGAATGGAATACCGCTCTCGCAGCCCTCAAGCGAGCATGTGACTCGCAAGGATTAGAGAAAACTAGCAAGACGACCATGTATAACGCTGCAGAGGCCTCTCAACTGGTGTATCTGAACAAATGTGAGTAATTCTAAAGCATTTCGTTTCCTGAAGCAATACCTGTTCAGTCGACGTAGGCCCTACCGGGTACTGCTGCTATTGGTGCTTGCCAGCCCTTGGGGTATCAAAGCAGAGCGCTGGCCCCACGATTGGTCGATGACTCGGATGAGGGCAAGAGTCGAAGAAACGAAACAGGTCATGCGAAGCCTCGCGTCATATTTTCCCACGACGCGTGATCAACGAGCCATGTCACTACTTCGGTCCAGTGAGCTTTCTTTATAGCAGACCGGGGGGAATGCTTGACATTATTACTAACGATTCGTTCGTCTAGAGCGTGTATTTTTCAGCTATTCACCTGAAATTTGGCAATAATTGCGACTTTGTGAAGAATGTACTATGTTGAATGAGATGGAGGCGAACCTAAAGGGCCCTCTAATTTGGCTCTGACATGAAAATCTCAGCAAGTATTGTAAATGCAAGTCAGTGCTAAGACTATGTACGTGGCGACATGTCTTGCTGGCGGTCTTTCCGTGATAGCAAACCTAGGTACGCAAAGTTTTCGCCGGCCCATCAGATAATCTCAAGATGGCACGTAGACCGAGCCATCATTTGATGTTTCACACTTTCGTCGTCTTACCTTCAGATGACCACAGAAGGACATCAAACACAAACGATGTGATTGTGGTTCAATAGATCGCGGGGAATTGTGTTGCCTTGCAGATTGGCTTTGATCCCTGTCACCGGGAACTACAGGTAATGCTAACGAATCGTCTCAGCGACATGTTTTATATGCCCCTGCGTCGTATAATTTGATTGTTACTCCTCCCCAGGGCACCAGCCCTCAAGACAGTGCACGGCGACTCTGAAATGCGTTCCATTTCCCTCTGAAATTATCTTGTTTTCCTTCTTCGCATCCACCCTGCCATGCTTATCCCATACATTCTTACCTTTACTACCATAGTTCTGTGCGTAGATGCACATCAACCTGCGGAGTTGTTTGATGCCTTCGAGGAATTTATTGCTGGGTAAGTGATTTCGCGAGAAATGAGAGCCTCAGTAACCTGATTTCTGGTGATATGTAGATTACTGCAGCCTTGGTCTATAGTGGCTTCAGGAAATAGCTCGGCGGTGTCGCCAGACGTTATTGGCCGAGTCAACATGATGATGAGTATGTGTTTATATGGCCACCGGACCATTGCCTAATCTAATACACCTTACAGCGTTAAACGGCATTGAGAGTAATACTGGTAGGCCCTAATTCAAAATGCAATGCCCCCTTTCTAAGACATGCTATATCTTGCAGAATTTCTATATGGCGTACCCACGAAAGTCATTCAAGCAAATACAACCCAGATAATAGGCTATCCCACAGATGCCTCCATTGAATCCTTGTCAATACTGTTGCAGGCAGGTTACTTTTATGCAGTGGATAATAGGCCAGACTGAGTACGACGGTCAATTGCTTAAAGGCAATTGACCGTCGACTCAGGACAAAACTGTCTATGCTTATATAAGGTTGATATCAGGTACTTGTGTCGTCCCGCAACACTCCCCCTCGACACAATACTTCTCAGAGTTCAAGACCCAACAGCCTGATCATGTGAGTCATCTTCTCCTTCCCTAAGGCCTTTGTGAAGATGTCAGCAGGCATGTCTTCTGTGTGAAGATATTCAATATGTATGTGCCCCCGCTCAACCTTGTCTTGTAACCAGTAGAAGCAGAGGTCAAGATGTTTGACATGACCGTGATGATCAGGATTGCGAGCAACAGAGAGAGCAGACTGGTTGTCAATCAGCAGTGGCGATGGCGACAGATGATGGAAGTCAAATTCTGTGAACAGGTTTCGCAGCCACAGAATTTCCTGTCCAGCAGAGATGGCAGCCACATATTCAGCCTCTGTGGTCGATAAGGTTACTATAGATTGTAGCCGACTCATCCAGCTGACTGCACCTGTGCCCATCTTGACAACATATCCTGAGGTCGAGCACCCATTGTCTGGGTTTCCACCATGATCTGCATCTGTGTATGTTTTGAACAGGTCTGGGTTTGTAGCATCAGGTAAATATGTCAATTTTAGGTCGATTGTTCCCTTTATGTATCTGAGGAGGCATTTCAGGGCCTCCCAATGCCTCAATCCAGGGTTTTTGCTGAAATGTGATAGGACACTGACTGCAAAAGCTATGTCAGGATGAGTGGTGATGGCCAGATATGCTACAGAGCCAAGGATTTGGAGATATGGGATGTGCCACATGGTTTCCCATTCCTCTGGAGTAGCAGGGGACATTGAGCTGGATAGCTTAGTGTGTGGATCGAGAGGAGTACTGACACTGTTACAGTTGGACATTCCGGTACATTCTAGGATTTTTAGGATGTACTGTGGTTGAGAGAGTGTGAGTGTTTGGTTTAGACAGTCTCTGTGTATTTCGACACCAAGAAGGAATGAAGTTGGACCTAGATCATGAAGTTTGAAGTGCTTTTTGAGATCATCAACAACATGTTGTGCAGACTCCATAGACTTTGCAGCAATTGTTACATTGTTGACAAACACTGGAACAATAATCCAAGCATCATCTCTCTTGTACACCCATATGCTGTGTTCACAGCATACTCTGTTAAAGCCCATCTTGGTCATAGCGCTGTGGAGCTTTTTGTGCCATTCATGTCCAGCCTGCTTCAGTCTATAGATGGACTTGAAGAGATGAAGCACTCAGCTCTTGTCCTTTGTCTTGAATCCCTCTGGTTGTTGAAGGTATACCTCCTCTTTTAGATCACCATTCAGAAATGCTGATGAGATATCTACACTGCAGAGCTCTAGGTCCTCAAGTGCAGCAAGAGCGAGGACTGTTTGGATAGCTGCCCATTTTGAAGTAGGAGAGAAGGTTTCAGTGTAGTCAAAACCTGGCCGCTGTGAGTACCCTTTTGCAACATAGCATGCCTTGTAGCATTCAATGGATCCATCAGGGTTACACTTCACTTTGAAGATCCATTTCCCACTTATAGCCTTTTGCCCTGGAGGGAGCTTCACAAGCTCAAAGGTGCCACTCTCCTGCAGTGCATTCAATTCCTGCTGAGCTGCCTCATACTATTTTTCACTTTCCTCTCCTGGCCAAGTCATCGCCTCTGCAAGTGTCTTTGGTTTATTGTTGGGTGCAGATGCTTGGTTTGCCATCTCTACTGCTGTCTGAAATGCAAGCTCAAAAGCTTCTGTATATGTAATATAGTCATCATCATGCAATACAAAGGTCATTCCTGTGACAACATCTGTCTCAGTAAGCTCTGGCTCAGCAGTGGTTTCATCAATGGGATCAGAAAGGGGTTTATCTGAGTCTAGTGAGTTCATCGCATTAGTGCCAGAATGTTTACAGTGAAAACCATGTCCAGTGTTTGGAGATGGGATTATAAGATCTTTAGAGTTGTATTGTAGCTCGAAGCATGCCTGAGGATGTAAAAGTGGTGAAGAGAGTGTAGGAGATGTCGGAAGACTTGATAGTGGAGTAAGAGGTGATTCTGGAGGTGTTTGCATATTTGATAGAGTGGATGGAGCTGGTGAGGATGGTGATGATGATGATAATGGGAGTTGCTCAAATGGTGGAGATAGCTTATCAGTAGGTATGTTCTCTTCCTCTTAATGAGGCATCGCTGCATCAGGTATAGCAGTATCTGTGCTGTTATGTCTGTTTGTGGGAGATGTATCATCACCAAGAGGATTTATAATATTTTTGTGATTTCTAGAAAATACATGCTCATCGAATACAGCATGGCTGGAGGTGATGAACCACTGTGTAGATGGGTTCTAGAATAGCCAGCCTTTTACTCCCTCTGGATATCTAATAAAGATACATTTTTGGGTGTGTGACTCTAATGCTTGACATCTCTTTTTTCATACTAGTACATATGCAAGACATCCAAACACGTGAAAGTGGGATATATCTGGTTTTTGGTGATTTGGGTCCCATTCTGTGAAGGGTGTGGTGTTTGGAAGAGGATCTGTGGGAATGCGATTTTAGACATGAATGAATACTCAGAGAGTGAGGTTCCAAAATGATGATGAGAGATGTGACTCATTTAGCATGGCAGTGATGGCCTCTGCAATTGTGTGGTTGGCTTGTTCTGCTGTGCTATTCTGGTATGGTTCATTGGGTTCAGTATGTCATCTTTTGATCTTATGCTCAGCACAGAAGTTGACAAACTCCTTTCCTATATATTCACTGCTTTTATCTTCCTGAAACTCAATGATTTTGAGTTCTGGATGGATATTCTCTGCATATGCTTTGAACTGCTTGAAGGCATTAAAGGCATCACTTTTATACTTCAGAGGTGCAACAGCTCAAGTGTCAGATGCACTGCAGATGAATGTTATCCAGTAGTGATAGCCCTCTGGAGTTGTGACAGGTATTGGACCTTTGATATCACTGTATACTCACTTAAGAAGGTGTTTCTTCCACTCTGAAGGACCACAAGGAACATTGTGGCAATGCTGTTTGCCAGCAAAGCATGGTATGCAGATAGGATCAGTTGAGGGACCTGACTCTCACTTCATTTCAGTTACTAGCTGCTTTGTATGCATGTGCTGTATAGTGTCCATGTTTCGATGACAGCAATATCTGTGCTAAAGTGTGTTGTCCATCTGGCAGATACTTGTAGAGCTTGAGTTTGCAATGATAGTGGTTGATTTTGAGAACAAATGTGTGGTAGCATTGATATAACCAATATTGCTCTCATTTACAGTTGCTGTGAATCGGATCTTTTCACCCTGGCTGAAAGTGACATCTGATCCAGCAATTGAGATCCTAAATCCCTTTTCTCATGTAAGATGATAGAGCGATAAGAGATTACTTTTCAATGCTGGTACATGTAATGTGTCAAGAAGTTCCACCACTGAGCCTTTCTTCCCCTGAATCTCTGACTCCAATACTACTGACCCAATCCCTGCTGAATAAATGACTGAATTGTCTGCAAGACAAATGGGAATGACATGTGAAGCATAGAGTTGGAACTATTGTCAGTGAGGGGTCATATGATGAGAAGCACCTGTATCGGTATTCCAATAAGACACAGCAAGTGATGATAAATCAGTACTTGCTTGGCTAGCAGTCTCCTCTTTCATCTCAGCAGAGTTAGCAGCTTTCGAGTCCTTCTTTTCAGCCCTCTTATGATGATGCTTTCCAGTAGTATAGTCAGCAGCACATTCACAGTCCCATTTAAGTGAAAACTTCTTGATTATATATTCTTCTTCTACATGATTCTTATGAAGGCACCATCCACATTTTGCAGCAGCATTGGTAGCCCAATTTGTGGCTGAATGAAAAGGTGTGGCTTTGAGAGCGACAGAGACTGCTGAATCACCAGCATGCAGCTTCTGATTGTTTTCTTTATTGTGAAATGCAGTGTGGAGTCCTTTGGAAGTGAGTTTATCGGAGAGAAGAAATAGTGATATGACAAAGTTTCCAAATTTGGGCTGAGGAAGTGCATGAATCAGAGCCATAATGAGAAGCTCTTCTTCTAATTGCTGGAGGCCAAAATGAGCAGGATGCAGAGCACGGATATGACTCATGATTTGAGTGTCCTGACTGGCAAGGTCTGAAAGTGATTCTTCTGTCTCCTTCTTGAGATTGAAGAAGCTGTCATAGGCTATAAATCAAGTTGCTAGTTTTCTTTGCTGATGGTATGCCTTTAATGTATCCCACATCCTCTCTGGATTGTCAAGACAGTTCTTGACATGAGCCTTCTGGGATTCATCAAGGCAAAAGTAGATTGTGCCAGCAGCCGATACCTGAGTTTCCTTTCAGTTCTTCCAGTCCTTTCTCTCCTGGTATATTGGCTTCTTGAGGTCTGCAAACTCCGGTTCAGGGTCATGGCCAATGGTGATAAGATACTTGTAGTGAGTTTTGAGTAAGACTGACATGTTTTCTTTCCACTCACTATAGTTGGAGGCATTTAGATTGTTAAAGCCTTTTTTGATTGTGTCAAAGGATGGCATAATGTATATGGTGATATTGTTTCAGTAGTGAAGTGACTGATAGAGAGATAACAGGGCACAGGCAAGATGTGAAGGAAAAAAACTTGAAATAGGCCTTAAAGCACAGGGCCCATAACCTGTTGTAGGCAGGTTACTTTTATGCAGTGGATAATAGGCTAGACTGAGTATAATGGTCAATTGCTTAAAGGTAATTGACCATCGACTCAGGACAAAACTGTCTATGCTTATATAAGGTTGATATCAGGTACTTGTATCATCCTGCAACAAATACAATGCTCTATTGTATCAGCTAGCATTGTCTTATCAATGTACCATATGACAGTATCACTCATAACACTGCTACAGGTTGACCTGTGGCTCTACTTTGACAATGATTTGAAGATTTCAGCTTATGATCTGATAATCCAGAACTTCTTTGAGGCATTTTCATTTCTAGCATCCTTTCTGTCTGAGAGGATCACTCATGAGATGTTTGTCAGTAACTCGACCGATCTGATGAGTTCAAGAATGGCCACAGATATCTGCATGGCTGTCACTGAGTATTATACTGGTGAGAATCAACAGTATGGCTCGTAAGTCTTTTTGATAGATTTCTTTATATCAACCCCAAAGATTTTGATCCTAGGTATGATTCATGCTTCAAGATGTTTGAATGAAATGTAATGATAAACAACTTTGATGAGTCCTTTTGCCAGTCAGCATATTTAGCCCTCAGGAAAGCTGGTATTGAATCAATTGTAGGTACTTTGTCAAGGATATAGTCTCATATCAACCCAGTGTTCATTGTTCTAGTCTTGGTCCTTCTGGGGGAAATATATGTGGTAAATTCCCTCACTGCTATTTCAGACAATACTGAAGGATTGTTTTGATCTAACCAAAGCTGATTATATCAAGGAAACCACTATGAATCTGTTTGCTTTGAGTTTTGTAGCAGCCAATGTTACTAGTGGTGGGACTGAAGGGCTATCTGATGGTACCATAATCGACCTTATGAAATTTAACATGCAAGTTATATATCTCACCATCATCGCATTTGTGCATGATTTTTCTGGCTTTACCCATACATATCTCAATCCATATTCTCTGGCTCAGTATTCGATCCCAGCATTTCTTTATATGTTCTTATTGTATGTTAACAGAAAGAGAGTAGATCTCCTTCTTGCTAGCTTTTTCAAAGAATACCTCACTCTGTTGTTTGCCAACAAGCAGAACATCATTACCTATAGGTCCTAAAGTGTGCATGAGGCCATGTCCTAATATTCTCATTACTATTGGTTAGATTGTCTAAACATCTTTTGGATGACAGTCACATTTATCTTGCAAATCATAGCATCACCCATTTTGGGTGAATGGTACATATGAGATCGTATCAGCAAGGCTCGTATGGCTGCTGTCATCATCTCTGGCTTGTGTAAGTTCCATGGACTTTATGTTACTCTCAATTTAATAATTTATATGAGCAGACATATATGAACTAGTTTTCTGTACAAGCATGCGATGGCTTTTGCTTGTCCATCATTTCTGTGTAAGTTTCTCTCTGCTTTTGAAATTTCCACTGAAGTTCATCTTGTATATCTAGACTTTGTTTGCAATTATATTTATCCAAATAGTGCTTCAGATAGCGCTTCATCCGGCTATAGCATCTGCTGGGCTCATCTGGCTGTTCCAGACCATAATAGAGCAGTCCATGTTCATTGCTCTCATACTTTACTGTCTATGATTTCCAAAGCATGTGGTGATGCCTGTCTTGAAATTTGCTGTGATACAATCATTGTAAGTATTCTTCCTTCTAGAGCTATGTTGTTTGTACTAAGAAGCATCCCAGCATCTGTAAGATTGCATCAGCAATCTACTTACTTGCCTGATGGGATGTCAAGCTTGTTGAATTCCACCACAAAATTAATATAGCTCTCAGTGTCATTCTGGTCACACTTATTTCAGTCCTTATAGCTACTCAAATGTATGTTCTAAGTCCAGTCTTTGGAACCATATTGATATCTTTTATGGTCTAGACAAGAATCATATGCAGTATGATGTATCATGAAAAATATGAATGGACAGTGCTCAAAACTCTCAGCTATTATGGATCACTCTTACTGGACCAATGATGCTTTCAATCATAAAGGCATTGTCATTGGATGCCAGGCCTCTGAAGTGATGTGTAGAGCTGATTAAAGTCTCCCATCAAGCTAAGATAGAGGATCCATGGAGAAAACGGAGATCAGAATTTTTCTATAGGATGATATCATCTGGCTCACTGATTTGGTGTCTAGAATCAACTGACAGTTGATAAATCAATATCTGAGTATGGTTAACCCAATACATTCCAATGAAAAGCCATGAACTCAACAAGACAATGAAATTTAGGCCTTCAGATTCTGCTTCAACTTGAATAAGTGGAGAGTTTTTATTCACTATGTTTCATGAATCCCAGTACAGTAATAAGTAGTAGGATATATCTATTTATATATAGCATTCAGCACAAAGATGAAATATATACAAATTTGATGCAGATATATCCATAAAATTTCACTCTCATTGGTTGTTTTTGTTCCACAGAAATGGCTTAGTATGGCAGAAGATGAGAGGGGGCATAAACTGGAAGGTGGCACCAGCTTGAGATGCCATCACTTGGTGCCACAAGACTTTGGTGCACATTTTGTCTAACACCTTCCATTCCTCTTCTGAGAACTTCATTTCCTGTACTCATCACACACCACTTATCTGGCTGCCTTCTTGGTCCATCTGACTGCCTTGGTTGTCACACTATGGGTAGCAGAGTCAATAGGGTTTGAGACATGCCCTTGACAGATGGCTCTTCTCCCCACAGTTGAAGCATTTTCTCTCCTTGTGGAGGGCATCTATATCCATGGGCAGACCCTATCCTCTGTATGTGATACTATTGTAGTATTTTAGTCAGTGCCTGTTGATGAGAATTCCTTTTAAGGAATTCTTTCTGTTATTATTTTAGTCCTTTCCACTGCTTGATTACCACTATCCATGTGGTTGACTCAATAGTTGTGTTAGATCTAAGTCACACATGATCAAAACACATGATAAACAGATGCTGTATCATATTTGTACAGTCACATCTGAGTCCACTGTTGTGCTTTATTGACTATTGTGCTTCAAGGCCATTGACAAGAGGCTTGAGAGTGAAATAGTATAAATAAACTTTAGCTTGAAGCTGGAGTAATACAGTGAGAGCTATCCTACTTATATACTGTTTGTTCATTGAGATAAATATACTACTACTTATTGTGTCTGTCCAAGTCATTGTGCTTGTTGTTCTTGAGCATTGATACTATCTACAAAAGAGTTGTTGTGTGTTGTTGAGTGTCATCATTGCATTGAAATACAATGACAGACTCAGCTTGTTGTGATGACTAAGCTGGTCCTATGGTCTTAAGCACTGGTATAAGTGCTCTGACTAAGCATAAATAGGGGTTAATGAGAGAAAGAAATAAAAAAATCATAACAAGTTGTAGTCTATTTGTAGGACATGCTTCTTTCACTCTGTATACATGGTTGGAAGGCTATTATCTCCTGATGTGATAGTGTTCTTGACATTTGAGCAAATAGCCACTTTGATCTGTTTTACTATTACCACTTCATCATTCAGCCATCCTGCCTGGTAGACCAGCTTCTCATACTCCTAAAAGAATGCCTTGGTGTTCTTAAAATCAGACTGCCACAGCACTTTCCACTTGTGTCAGTGGAGATGCATCTCTATCTCTTCCAGGAATCTGGCATATATGACTGCTCAAAAGGCAGGATGCACTGGGTATTCTCATTATCCAGTCACTTTATTATACAGATGGGACCTTTGATGATTTCACTACTCACATGCCTTTTCTTTGAACTCAATTGCATACCTGTCAAAAACACTCTCTGTCACAGAATAAAATTATAAAATCTATGACAAGAAGCTGCTCATGATAATTGTTAGACCCAAGCTGCATATGATCTTAGACATGTAATAAACTGATGTCACTTCATACTTCAAGTGAAAACATCAGAGTCCACTGATGTAAATACAGATCATGATGTGACAAGGCTTTAGTGATTGGCTCAAGAGTAGAATGATATGAATAAACTTTAGCTTGAAGCTGAGGTTATACCAGTGAGATTGCTTCTACTTATATACAAGTCATAGTGCTACTATAAATATCTTTGCTTATTATGTCTGTACTGGTAGTTATGCTTGTTGTCCTTGAGCATCACTCTTGTCTACAATAATGTCATTGTGTATTATTGAGCAATACTGTTGTGTCAAAAGACAATAGCCAATTGGGCTTGTTGTGATGACTAAGCCAATCCCATAGTCCTAAGCACTGGTCTAGACACCTTGACTAAGCATAAATAGGGGTCAATCCTATTGAAAAGAAAAAAAATAAGGAAAAATTATAATATTACCTCCTTCTTAAGACCATCATTCTGATGGCTTAATTTAGGGATAATTTATAGTCCTGTATGGCATCTGCTGCATCCATCCATCTTTCATTGACCTATTGGTTAGATTCAGGACTATAGCTCTTCCAGCTAACTAAATAGTCTACTGTCATTGTTATGTCACTGTCTTTTGCCTTGGCTTTGCATAGTTTGTAGTTCAATATTTGATTGATCTTATAGTGCTTTTCATCATTGATCAAGTCAGAAGATGGAGGTGGTGGCTGTTTCTGATTTGAGAATGCAAGCATGATGTATAGTGTTAATAATGCTTTATCAAAGATGTTGTGGATTTTCCAATGCATTGGCAGGCAAAGACAGTAGGCAGATGTGCTAATCTTAGCTAATACTGAAAATGATCCAGTGCATTTATCAGAAAGTTTTTGCTTTGGTCATGACAGATAAAGGTTAGTTATATCTAACCAAACCTTGTTATTTATGTTGTATATGTATGCAGTTTGGTGATATATGTCATACTGCTTCTTCATAATTAATGCTGCTTTCTTGAGAACAGCACAGATTTTATTGTGGATATTTGCCATGGTTGTAACAAATTCAGTCAAGGCTGGCATAGTGACATAGGAGTCTTTTATCTGAGAGATATTCAGATGATGTCTATAGTTTATGAAAAATAGTAATTTGCCTGTTGCTGAATATACTTGGTTATTGTATTGGAAGGCTGCAAGAGCTAACCACTCAACCCAGTCATCTTGCTGGTAGTTTATGAAGAGTCAAAGATATTTTTCAACCTCCTGATTGACTCTTTCCATTTGGCCATCAGTTTGTGAGTGATATGCTGTAGAGGTGTTTTGCCAGATGTTAAGTAGTTTATACAGATCATCTATGAATTTAGAGACAAATTGCAGTTTTCTATCAGAGATCACAATTTGAGGTATTCCATGTTTGGCATAGACCTCATCTCATAAGATCTTTGCTCAACCTTTGGATGTTAGTTCCATTGAGCATGTGATCAGAATGATTGCCTTTGAGAATCTGTCGATAATGATAATAATAGTATTATAGCCATTACAGTCTGAGAGTTCTGTGACCATGTCAACTGAGATATGAGTCTAGAGTGATTGAGGTACTTCATTGAGATGGAGTGGTGCCACCCTTGCTTGGGTGAAGAGCTTTTCTTACTGACAGATTTTGCATCTTTTTATGTAGCACTTGATGTTTTGTCTCATTTTCAGCTACCAGTATTCATATAAAACTAATTCTTTAGTTTTGGTGATCTCTGGATGTCCTCTAATAGTATGATCATAACATATAGCAATGATCTCACCTTGTAATCTTTGATCTTGTGGAATGTAGATTTGCCTATTATAATGAATCAGCCCTTCCTCCTTTGTCATTTCTCTCTCATGGTTCAGGGACAGAGCTATGCATTGATCCTATTTACTGGTGTTTCTGGTCATGCTCTTAATCTGTTCATAGATCTCTTCTTTGGTTGGCATGATCATAGCTTGAAAATGTTCAGACTTTAATAATATCACCTTCTCATTGTTATGTCCTCTCTGGTCATAATTGGCCTGCTGGCTGAGGAGGTCAGCCTTCTTGTTCACTGTCTCTGCCTTATGATGTAGGGTGTAGAGATATTGACTTAACTCTGTTATCTAACAGGCTTGTTGCTGGTTTAGTTTCTGCAGTTGTCAGAAGTATCTGAGATTTTGGTAATCTATTCAAATCTCAAAGGTCTTAGTGATGCTGATGAGATAATACTATCAGTCCTCTAAGGCAAGTATTATTGTGAGCAATTCTTTGTCATAGATTTCATACTTTTATTCAGTCACTATTAGGGCTTTGGAGAGAAAGATGACTGGTTGCCATCTTCCATCTTGTTTCTGAGATAGGATAGCCTTTATAGCACCCTCACTTGAGTCAGCTTCTACTCAGAACTTGCCATCCTGATCCAGAATGGCTAGTACCATGTTCTCTGCAAGTTATCATTTCAAGTCATCAAAGGCTACCTGCTATGATAGTTCCCATGTCCAAGGAGTGTTACTGGTTAGCTGCATCATTGGTCAAATGACCTTGCTATAGTCTCATATGAACTGGTGGTAGAAGTTTGTGAATTCTAAGAAGGATTAGAGCTCCTTCTTCTTTGTTGGCTCCAGCCACTCAATTACTTCAGCCACTTTGATAGAGTCTATACAGATGCTCCTCTCACTGATGATGACTCCTAGGTATTCCATTTCCAGCACTTTGAATTTGCACTTCTCAGCCTTTAGGAAGAGTTTGTATCTTCTCATCAAGGCTAGCACCTGCCATACCAACCCTCTGTGCTCCTCCTTGGTCTTTGACATGATAAGAATGTCATTGAGATAAATAGTAACCTTACCAGTGGTGATGAGGTCTTTAAAGATGTTATTCATCATTCACTAGAAGGTAGCAGGTAAATTTGTTAGCCTGAAAAACATGACTGTTAGTTTGAATAGTCTTTGGTTAGTCCTAAAGATGGCTTTCTATTTATCACCCTCTTTGATCTGGATATTGTTGTACCTCTAATAAACATCCAGTTTAGTATAATATTTGGCTTCCCAAAGCTTATTCATGAGTTCTAAGATTAAAGGAAAAGAATAATAATTTTTGAACATCATCTTGTTAAGCTTTTGGTAGTCTTAGACTGGCCAGAGTTTGCTGTCTTTCTTGACAAAGAAGAATGGCAAGGTCATAGGCAATTTGGATGGTCAAATTCTTTCACTAGACAGGTTCTTATCAAGAAATTTATTGAGTTTCTGCTGCTCATTGTTTCTGAGAGGGTATGTTTTACAGTTTAAGTTGGCATTAGTGTTGGAGATCAGCTCAATAGTATGATTCTGTTATGATTTTTTCACTTTCTTTATTCTTTTCAATGAGTAACTCCTATTTATGCTTAGTCAAGATGCTTAGCCAGCACTTAAGACTATGAGATGAAGCTTAGTCATCACAACTAGGCCAAGTCAGTCATTGTCTTTCAATGCAACAGCATTGTCTGATGACATACAATCAGCTTTTTATGTACAGTAGCAATGTCCAAGGACAATAGGCATTAAGGACACAACAATACACAATAAGTAAGTAGTATATTTAGCATAAGCTTATACAGTATTTAAGGAGGCTCACTCTTGCTGGAAAACTCCAGCTTTGAGCTAAAGTTTAACTTCACACTATTCTATACTCAAGCTGACTCTAAAGCCTTGTGACACTCCAATCAGAATATACACCAATAAACTTAGTCTGATCTCCTGAAGTGTGAGGAGACTTCTGTTTATCACATATTTCTGTTCATATGACACTTGGGTCTAACAATTAGCTTAAAGCTTCTCTTTCTCTTTTCTCATGCACAGCTGTGTGGAGAAAACTGAATATCATCAATCAGCCCTGAATCTCTGAACTTTGATCACAAGTTCTTCAAACTCCTCATCTCCATCATCAGAACACTGTTAGGCTTGCTGGTAATCATCCAGCTTTGCTGAAGAAGACAATTGATTACTGCCTGAGCAGTCCAGCACTATCAGGAATTCTAACAAATATAATAAATCTTAAGAAATGTCACATCTGACCTCTCCCTCCACAGCATCCCAAACTCTCTCTGAACCTCCATCCAGCCCTCAACCCAAGCTGTACCCTAAACCCACATTAGGAGAATAGATCCAAGGAGTCCTGTAGAAAAAGAGGGACTCATATACCTTCTGCAACCTCCATGAAGCAGAGATAGTGACTCTTGCCTCACAGGATTCAGAAACCCATGAGTTTAGCTGCTGATCCCTGACCATAAGGATGAGAATATCCTCAACAACTTTTTTGACAATGTGCCTTCTGACAATCCCTTTCCCTCATGTGGTGAGCTTGGAGACATCATTAGAGACTCCTTTGATGCTGCTAGGATGGCTCCAAGATCCTCACTAGCATTCTCAGCAAATTCTGAGCATGACTCCCTCTATATCACCCTACAATTCAGCTCCCATTTACAGCCAGCATCCAGATACATCAGGAATATAGAGCCTGGACAAGAATATACAAGCTGGAGGCCCACTGTCGACAATATCATCAACAGGTACAGTCAAGACTTCATAGCAGAAGAGCTCCACACAGTCAGCAAAGATATTCTCAGTGACTTTGACATATCTGAAGCTGAGCTCACATAGAGGCAGGCTCTCCATAATGACAAAGTCTATGATATGCAGTATTGTCGACAACAACAAGAGCTTGAGGCTGCTGAGTGAGGCACCTCTAGTTTCTGAGCTTTAGACTTATAAACTGACAGAACCTGCTCTCTATTCTAGAAGTCTAGCACTCACTCTACTGAGACAGACTCATGGATGGATGGACCCAGCAAAGTCCTTACCACTGATAAAGCACAAAGAGCAGGAGACAACAGAATCTCACCCTCCAGATGAGCAGACTTCCATTCTGCCAGTCTAAATCTCTCTTGAGCATCCTACTCTGAAACCCCAGAATATCTCTCTTCCCAATATACCCTAAGTGTTGACACCATCAATGAAGATGATGAGTCCATTCTTGCCTTCTACAGGCTATGAGTTCCCCTTAATGCCTATATCTCCAATTATGCACTCTGAGGATACCTTGAAAGCCAAGCTGCTCAACTATTCCTCAATGAGAAATATTACAGAAACTTTTGCCTCTATAGTGAGAGACTGGAGGCAGTGTGAGCAGCAGAGAAAAATCAGTATGACAACATTGGAAGCAGTCTCTAAGCAGTATTCAATGCCACTCTGGCTTCCAACAAAGCCAGATCCAGCAACTACAGGACTGCATGACACAATCTTCTTTGGCTGGCCTGTCAGTTTCCTCCTTGAAGGAGAAGAGGAGGACAATGAGAAAAGAGAAGATAAAACAGAGAGCAATGAGAAACCATGCAAATATATTGACTATGTCCACAAAGATACAGATAAAGAAGCATTGAAAGAAGAAATATAGAGGACTTGAGCAGGAGAGTACCAGGACTTATATGAAATGGAAGTAATATTTCTATAGTGTGATACCAACTGGTTGATATCACACTTAGGAAAATTATATATTAATGCAGAACCAGAAAAACAAAAGAAGATTTTGCAGTATATCATGATAGAATATGCTATTAATATCTACAACTAGTAGCATCTGGAGGATCCACTCTGGCAGATGGTGCTATATCAATCTAGGTTTGAAGTATGACTAATGTCACAATCACCATCTGCCTCTCTAAAATCAAGGAATTGGCCAGCAGCTTCAATCTGAAGCTAACAGAGCCAATACTCTTATTCCACTCCATCAACATGATCATCAGCAACTCAGCTTGTCCAAACCCAAACTCAGCCTAAAGAATAGCCCATTGTCTATCAAAATCCCTGAATAAAGACTGGAAGTCAACTACTAGCTGCACAGCCACCAGCAGATGAGGCCACTGAAAGTGAACACAGAAAGGAACCAGTCTGAGATGACTCTGAAGCAGTCTGCCTGGGGTTTACAGTATGAGACAGAGTAATAGTGCGAAAGGAGGCCACACTCCAGAGAAACCCTGTAGCCAATAACAACTTGCTACACTCCTTCCTAGAACTGCCTAAGGAATAGCACCATCCACTCTTTGGGGAATGGCCAAACTCCATGGAACTCTTATCAGAAAACATGGCCATGTTGCAATGCAAGTCTGACTTGCTTTGGAAACTCTGTCTCTTCAAAGGAGCATCTGACAACATTGATCACTTTTTTGTTGACTATGAGCAGTACTTCAAAGTATACATTGGGTACCTCAGCACAGATATGAACCAGATCATCTTTGCTATCTCTTATCTCAAGGAAACGGCTAAAACCTGGTGGATCCTACTATCACTGAACTTTTATTCTATGACACAAGGATACTACTGATATCTCTCATGGCCAGTCTTCAAACAGATGCTCCATGACAAGTTTATAGACTCAGCAGTACAGAAAATACATAAGCAGAAGATCAAAGATTACAAGATGAGAGATAAGGTGGCTACAGACTACTTTGATGAGCTGAAACAGCTCATGAAGCTTATAGGTATCTGCAATGATATAAGAAATGAAGGACGAATAGTCAAGGCTTTTAAGAGAGGAGTCCCCTCCTTATATGTCATGATGATTTTCACCATTGGCATAAAAGCTCTAATGTCAGTTGGATATGATGAGTGGAAAGAAAGGATCATCAAAATGTACAAGAAGTGACAAAGGCAGAAACCAAAACAGTTGACCTTGTAAGACTATACCAAGAAATTGATCCTGCCAACTCTGGGAAACTCCAAGTCATTGGAGACAACTGCCAGAAAATCACTGGGACTCTCAATAGCCTCAGTCTATAGTATGCAGAAAACAGGAATGAGAGCAACATATACAGAAACAGAGAAGCCAATGAACATAGATTGAATGAAGAAGAAAGACAAGTGCTTTATCTGTGGTCAAAAGAGCCACATGATATGAGACTGCCCAAAAAAAAAGTGAATCCAAGAAGATATATGGGCACAGATTGCTGAACTCCAAAAGAAGAAGGAAGGACTCAGCACAGAAACCAAAGAGGAGAAAGTAAAAGATAGGGCTGGTCAGTGAGTGATTCCACTGAGACAGCCAAAGAACTTTATGGTGTGCCATCAGTAGCCACTAGTCAGACTAATAATGCCTCTGTAATTACCAATATGCTTAAATTATCTGTGCATTTGAATATACCTACTATTTCTATACACACTAAATAATCACCTAAAAAAACTCAACTATCCAAGGGCCAAATAAGGGCAGAGCTCCATTGGCTGGCTCAAGCTGTTCAATATCAAATGGACTTGGCAGACCATTAAGGATGCAAAAACTGAGGCTGCTGCCAAAGCCATACTGCAGAACTGGGTCCACAAAACCTGGGCCAAAGAAGTTATTGATAACATAATTGAAGAAATAAAAAAGGCTGAATGCTGTCAAGCACTGGAATGGCTCAAGGAACTCTAAGGACCACAAAAGTTTATCTGATGGTCCAAAACCTCAGGCCAGGATCTATTGACCAAAGCCCAAATCAAGATGCTCATGTCTCATAGTATCCATGCAATGACCACCTTGATTGATAGTGGCTGCACCAGTAGTTTAATTAATTGTGCTTTTGTCATTAAGCACCAACTATCTACTCAGGCCACTGTGGCTCTTATCCCAGTCTACAATGTGGATAGGACAAAGAACCAAGCCAGTTCAATTACTGAATTTGTTGAGCTTAGACTCACAATCAGTGATCACTCTGAATGAATTGACTTAGCTGTGACTGATCTTAGCACCAAGAAAGTCTTTCTTAGCCATAACTGACTCATCCATCATAATCTGCTTATCAACTGGAAAACCAGATGAATTACATTTGCCAAATGTTGATGCCAAAAGCTCCTGTTTAAACTGTCTGACAAAGATTCTGAAGACCAATGAGATGAGGAGATAAAAGACAGCAAAACAATCCTTACCATAAATCTGCAAGAGGCTATGTGTTAGACTCAAGTTGCATGTGACTATAGACACATGATAAACTGATGTCACTTCACACTTTGAGTGGAACATCAGAGTTCACTTGTTGTGAATAATAGTCTTTGGTGACAAGACCATAGAGATTGGCTCAAGTGAATATAGTGTAGAATAAACTTTAGCTCAAAGCTGGAGTTTATCTCAGCAAGAGTGAGTGCCTTAAATACTGTACAAGGTATGCTAATTGTGCAGATAACTAATTGTGTCCTCTTGGGCTCTTTGTGCCCATTGTCCTTTATTGTCACTGTTATTCATAATAGGCTAATTGTGTATTGTCGGCAATGCTGTTGTATTAAGGAACAATGACTGACTTGGCTGGTTGTGATGACCAAGCTTTATCCCACAGTCTTAGGTGCCTGTCTTAGCACTCTGACTAAGTGTAAATAGAGGTAAAATAGGGAAAAAGAGAGAAAAATTGTAATATTACCCCCTTCTTAAGACCATCATCCTGATAGCTTAATTTAGAGATAATTCATAGTTGCATATGGTGCCATCTATGCTCATAAGCTTTTTGTTAATCCACTGGTTTGATTCTGGGCTATAGCCCTTCTAGCTGATGAGGTAATCAATCATGGTTATTGTTTTGCCCTCTTTCACCCAAATTTTTTGTAGTTTGTGATGTAGAACTTGGTCAACTTCATAATGTTCTTTGTTGTCAATAAGGTCAGAGGGCAGAGGAGGCAGGTGTTCCTGGTTCAGGAATGCTGGAGTGATGTATGATGTTAATAATGTCTCATTGAAGACATCATGAATCTGCCAGGTTGGTGGTAAATATAGTTTGTAGGTGCTAGCTCCAACCTTGGAGATTATAAAAAAAAGGCCAATCTGTTTATCTGATAACTTGTGTTTTGGCCATAAGAGATGAAGGTTGGTTGTGTCCAACCAGACCTTATCATTGGTTGAGTATGTATGAGCTATATGATAATGTTTGTTATATTAGCATATCATTGTTTTGGTGACATGTTCAAATGCAATTTTTATTTCTGAATGAATCTTTGCCATAGTTGTGGCAAAGTCTGTGGATGTGGGAGTTGTAGTGTAGTATCATTCAGTTTGGGTGATGTTGAGATGGTGGCCATGATTAATAAAAAAGAGAGTTTTTCCTATTGCAGAATGGATGCAATTATTATGCTGGAATGCAGCTAATGCTAGCCACTTGACCCAATCATCCTGGCAATAGTTAATGAACAGGCAGAGGTATTTATTGACTTCTTGATTTATCTGCTTGGTCTGTCTATCAGTCTGAGGATGATATGCAGTAAAGGTGTTGTGCCAGATGCTTAATAGGCAGTAGAGGTCATTGAGGAATTTGGAAACAAATTGGGGTCCTCTGTCAGAGATGACTACTTGAGGCATGTCATATTTGGCATAGACTTCATCTCATAAGATTTTTGCCCATCCTTCAGATGTTAGTTCTGTAAAGCAGACAATCAGAATGATTGCCTTTGAGAACCTGTCTATGATGATGATGATAGCATCATATTCATTGCAATCTGGTAATCCAGTGATCATGTCAACAGAGATGTGAGTTTATAGGGATGATGGAATCTCATTAGGATGTAGTGGGATGGCTCATGCCTATATTGATGACTTTCCTCATTGACAAACCTTGCATGCTCTGACATAGGCTGTAATGTTGTTTCCCATCTTTGGCCATCAGTATTCCCATAGTATCAGTTTCTTAGTTTTGGTGATACCAGGATGTCCAGCAGTCATGTGGTCATGACAGATGGCAATGATATTGCTGCAGAGTTGTTGGTCTCTTGAGATATAGATCCTCCCATCATAGCAGATTAATCCTCCTTCCTTTGTCATCTCTTGTTCATGATTGAGAGATGGGGCCATGCATTGATTCTATTTGTGGCTGTCTCATGTTGCACTTTTAATGTGTTTATGGACCTCTTCTTTGGTTGGCATTATCATGGCTCTAAAGTGTTTGGGCCACAATAATATCACTTCTTTATTGTCTATGCTCCTCTGATTATGGTCTGCCCATCTACTAAGGAGATTGGCCTTCTTGTTTGCCATGCCTGTCTTATGATGAAGTATGTACTGATATTGGCTTAACTCCATGACTCATTGGGCCTGTTGGCAATTCAGCTTCTGTGGCTGTCAGAAGTAGCAGAGGTTTTAGTGGTCAGTCCAGATTTCAAACATCTCCACAGCTCCAATAAGGTAATGCCTCTATTCCTCCAAGGTGAGCATTATTGCAAGTAGTTCTTTATCATAAATTTCATAATTTTGCTTAGTAACAGTGAGCACCTTGAAGAGAAATGTGACCAGTCACCACTTTCCTCCCTGTTTCTGAGATAGGATGGCTCTAATGGCTCCCTCACTCGAATTGGCTTCTACTCAAAATCTCTCTTCCTGAGTCAGAATAGCAAGTATGACATCTTCCACTAGTCATTGTTTCAGGTCATTGAATGTGGTTTGTTAGAAGAAACTCCAGGTCCAAGGAGCATTTCTGGTTAGTTGTGTCATAGGCCATATAATTTTGCTGTAGTTCTGAATAAAATGATGATAGAAGTTTGTGAACCTGAGGAAAGACTGTAGCTCCTTTTTTGTCAGCTCCAGCCACCTTGATGGGATCCATTCATATGCTCCCCTCACTAATGATCACTCTGAGGTACTCTATCTCAAGTACTTTGAACTTGCACTTTTCTGCCTTGAGAAATAATTTGTGTTTCCTCATGAGGGCTAGTACTTGTCATACTAGTTGTCAGTGCTCTTTCTTTGTTTTGAACATGATCAGGATGTCATCGAGGTAGATAGTGACCTTTCTGGTGGAGATAAGATCCTGAAAAATGTCATTCATCATCCATTGAAACATTGCTGAGGAGTTCATGAGTCCAAAAAACATAACTGTAGGTTTGAACAACCCTCAGTTGGTCCTGAAAGTGGCCTTCCACTCATCTCTCTCCTTAATGCAGACATTATTATAGCCCTATCTGACATCAAGTTTAGTGTAGTACTTGGTGCCCTTGAGTTTGTCCATTAACTCCAAGATCAGAGGAAGGGAATATCAATTCTTAATGGTT
Organism: Guyanagaster necrorhizus; assembly: GCF_019112545.1. Classification (NCBI taxonomy): domain Eukaryota; kingdom Fungi; phylum Basidiomycota; class Agaricomycetes; order Agaricales; family Physalacriaceae; genus Guyanagaster; species Guyanagaster necrorhizus. Next base: position 1,307,487 of record NW_025064884.1, on the reverse strand, counting down.
ATTTCATTGAGTTTTCAATAATCCTGAACTGGCCTGAGCTTTTCATCCTTCTTTTTGACAAAGAAGAAGGAGAAGGCCATGGGAGATTTGGACAGGTGGATCCACCCACTGGATAAATTTTCATTGAGAAATTTGTCAAGCTCCTGCTGTTTATTGTTGCCAAAAAGATAGGTTTTACAATCCAAGTTGGTGTTGGTATTTGGGATCAATTCAATTGCATGATCCTATGGCTTTGATTCTGGTAGTTCATCAAAATTCTCTTTCTCAAAGAGATCCTTATAGTCTTGTGCCTATTTAAGCACTATCTCTTTGAAGGTTTTCTCCTCTCTGTGTTTGTTGGTCTTAGCTGCCAGATCATTGGCATGATAGACTGCCTGGATATGTATTTCCTGCTGAAGGTTGATGGTAAGGATGGTTTTTCCATTCTCCATCTCCTCATCTCAGTGATTCTCTGAGTCCTCATCCAGTAATTTGAATGGGAGTTTCTGACAGCAGCATCTGGTGAATGTGATTCTTCTGGTTTTCTAATTGATTAGCAGATTGTGACATATCAACCAATCATGGCCAAGAAAGACTTCCTTGGTCCTGAGATCAGTCACAGCCAGGTTAATTCGCTTGAAATGATCTCTGATTGTGAGCCTAAGCTCAACAAATTTTGTGATTGAGCCAGCTTGATTTTTTGTTTCATCCACATTGTAAACTGGAATTGGCACTGCTGTAGCTCAGGTAGGGAGATTGTGCCTGTTGATGAAGGTTTGATTAATTGAACTGCCAATGCAGCCACTATCAATTAGAGCAGTTACAGCATAGGTTGTCTGAGATATGAGCATCTTGATCTGGGCCTTAGTGAGCAGGTCTTGTCCAGGCATCTTAGACTGCTAGAGAAATCTTCATAGTCTGTGTAGTTCATTGAGCCATTCTAGAGCCTGATTTTGTTCAACCTCCTTTATTTCTTTAATTGTCTCTTCTACCACTTCTTTGATGTGAGTTTGATGAATCCAATTGTGAAGTACAGCTTTTGCCACTACTTCATCTTTGGCATCTTTGATGGCCCTCCAGGTCTGTTCAGTGTTGAATGGTTTGAGCCAAGTAGTGGGGCTCACTGCCTCTGTTCAGCCTGTCAGCAGTTGAGTCTTTTTTAGCAATTCTTTGGTGTGTGGGATAAAAGTATGTGGTATATTCGAATGTGCAGTAGAAACAGGCATAGAGATAACTACAGAAGTACTATCAGTCCATTGCTATGTGCCGTTTCTGGCTGCAATTAAAGCATTTTCCCTCCTTCTTCATTTAGTCTATATCCATAGGTTTGCTCACTCTGGTGTATGTCATTCTGGTTCCTGTCTTCTGAGTGCCATAGATTGAGGTTGAGGTCATAGAAGGTCCCTGTGGTTTCCCAGCAGTTGTCTCTGATAACTTGTTCAGAGTTGGTGGGGTCAGTTTCTTTGAGTAATCTTGCAAAGTTGATTGTTCCACTTTCTGCCTTTGCCACTCCTTATACATTTCAATGATCCATTCCTTCCATTCATCATAGCTGACTGGCATCAAGGTTTTAATGCTGATCACAGAGACCATTGTAATGTAGAAGGAGGGGACCCCTCATTTGAGGGCCTTGACCATCTGGCCATCATTGGCTGTATCATTTTGAATACCAGTGAGCTTGGTAAGGCATTCTAGCTCATCAAAATAGTCTGTTGCTGCCCTATCACTCATTTTGTATTCCTTGATCTTTTGTTTATGCACTTTTTGTACTGCCAGATCAATGAATTTATTGTATAATATTTGTTTAAAGATGAGCCACAAGAGGTATCAGTAGTGCTCCTGAGTCATTGATCAAAAGTTTGGAGAGATGAAAATCCACCAGGTCTTTGCCTTCTTCTCAAGGTAGAAGGCAGCAAAGATGACCTTGTTCATATCAGTTCCCAGATACCCAATGTAGACCTCAAAGTATTGTTTGCAGTCCATGAGGAATCTGTCAATATCATCAGAGGCCTCTTTGAAAGGGTGGAGCTTCCAAAGTAGGTCTGAGTGGCATTGTAAGACAGCTGCATCAGTTGGCAGTGTGTCTATTGGGTTGGGCCAATTAGAGAATGGAGATTGGTGTCACTCTTGTAGTGAACCAGAGAATGAATGAAGTGAATTGTCATCTGTGACTAGACTCTCTTGTGGAGGCTCTTCTCTTCATACTATGACCCTATTCCTAATAGTGAATTCTAGGTGTACTGCTTCAGAATCATCCTGGATCAGTTCTTTTTTTGTCTCACTTTTGGTTGCTTCATCAGCTGGAGGCTGGGCTCCAAGCATTCAGCTCTCTTTGCTGGTTTAAGGGTTTTGGTATGAAGTTGGTGGGTTGTTCATTGGGGCCTGGCTTCAAGAAAGCCAGGTTGCTGTAGATTGGGATGAGGATGCTGAGTAGAAGAACATGCTTCAGATGGATGGTGCCATATATACAGCTTGCTTTGGAGTGATGGATAGCGACCTTAGCATTAGTCAGATTTGTTTCAGCATTTGGTATGCCAGCAGCTGACAGATCTGGTCTTTTGGGTGCCTCCTGTTGTACTCAATAGTGGTATAGTTGGTTGCCATGTGTCTTAGTATTTCTGTCTTTTCATCAATTAGTGATTGAAGATATAATTGTCCTAGTTGTGATGCTACTCAGATAGCATCATGCTATAGAAAGTTTACCTCTCACAAATAAAGCTCCTGATATTTGTGATTCCTTGCTTCCTGTATCATCTCTTCCAATTCTTCTTCATTCATATCTTCTGTGATGAGGTATGAGAGGCCTTCCTCAGTGTGGGATGGATCACTACTTTCAGTTTTCTCATTTTCTGCATCCTCATCATCCCCCTCAAGGGAGACAGCAGGTGGGGCATAAGAATTCTCCTCATCTCCTAATGGTTGGACTGTTGTTCTGCTGCTCTGGCTGAGTGCTGGAGCCAGTGCTAGAGCCTGAAGTGTTGGAGGAATTGAGATAGATAGTAGCTAGCTGGCTTCCAATATGTTCATCATACTGGTTTCCTTCTGTTGCTCTCACTGCCTTCACATGCTCATGATAGAGCTGGATGTTTCACCTGTATTCATTGTCGAGTAGCTGTCTAACCACTTGACTCCCAAAGAATCCTCAGAGTGCACAGGCAGGGATGTGAGCAATCTCAGAGACTCATAGCCTATAGTGTCCAAGAACAGACTTATTGTCTCTGAATGTAATGTCGATGCTGAGGATCCTTTAGAGAGGGGGATACTGTAGGATTGAGGGGCATAGAGCAATATCAGAGATGTGGCCACCAGCTGCAATGGTTTTGTTTCATCAGCAGTTTTCACTCTATAGGTCAGATCCAATGCTGGATTCTCAGAAGATGAGGGTAGAGAGAGATGGGTTGGCCCAGACTGGTGCAAGTATGGATGCAACCTCAGGCCAGATTCCATACCAGTTGGAGATGTTAGCCCTCTCCAGTTGAGCTCTTTCAGTGGCTCATTGCTCTTCCCTGTGTTCTTCATTGTACTCAGCAGCCTGTCTTCTCTGTCTCCTGCTCTTGAGGATATGTTCCTCAAGCTTGCTGAAAACTAGTCATGGTGCTATTTGCTGCCTCTGCTCTTCTTGTCAAAGGGCCTCATCATAGTTGAAGAGGATGTTGAGGTTTCAGGCAGGGAAATACTGGTAAATGACCTCATTTTGGCACTCTCAGTTTTGTCACTCATCATCGAGCCAGTCTGAGGGTGACCTTTCCAACCTACCACTTGTCCTGACTGACCAAGAAGATGAATGTTAGATCCAAGTGTTACATGAACAGATACATGTGATAAACAGCTGTCTCTTCACACTTCGAGGGATCAGCTGAGTTTACTGATACATAATCTGATCAATGTGTCATAAGGCTAAGAGAGTTGGCTCAAGAAAGGATAGTATAGAATAAACTTTAGCTTGAAGCTGAGGATTATCAGCAAAAGCAAATGGTCTTAAATATTGTACAAGTCACACTAAAAATACTATGACTAATTGTATGCTCCTATATCCATGGTGCCCTTTGTTTTAGAGCATCATTACTGCATATAAAAGGCTGATTGTGTGTCATCAGGTGCTGGTTGTATCAAGAAATAATGACAGAGTTGGCTAGTTGTGATGACTAAGCCTTATCCTATGATTCTAAGTGCTTGTATTAGCACTCTGACTAAGCATGAATAGGAGTCTAAGGTTAATGATAAAATGAAAAATCATAACATTACTCCCTCCTTAAGACCATCATCCTGATGGCTTAATTTAGAGATAGTTCATAGTTATGGATGGCAGCATTGGTGTTCATTGACTTTTTGTTTATCCACTGGTTGGATTCCAGTCCATAACCCTTCCAGCTTATCAGATAATCGACCATCATAGTTTTGCCACCCCCTTTTACCCTCACTTTCTGTAGTTTGTGGTTTAAAACTTGATCGACTTCATAGTGTTTCTTGTTGTCAATGAGATCAGGGAGAGGAGATGGTGGTCATTCCTGGTTCAGAAATGCAGGTGTGATGTATAGGGTTAACAATGCTTTATTGAAGACATTGTGTATCTTCCAAGTTGGTGGTAACTGTAATTTATAGACACTTGTACCAACTTTGGAGATAATAGAGAAGAGGCCAGTATGTTTATTGGCCAGTTTGCATTTAGGATGTGGAAGGTGAAGGTTGGTCATATCGAGCCAGACCTTGTTATTGACATTATATGTGTATGCTGTATGATGATGTTTGTTATATTGTTTCATTATTGCAGTGGCAGCCTTTTCAAGAGTGGTCTTGGTTTCAGAATGAATTTTTTTCATGGTAATAGTGAAGTCTATAGAAGCTGGAGTTGCGATGTGGTGTCATTCAGTTTGGGTAATATTTGGATGTTGGCTGTGATTAATAAAGAATGGCATCTTCTCTGTCACTGAGTGTACTCAGTTATTATGTTGGAAGACAGCAAGGGCCAGCCATTCCATCCAGTCATCTTGCCAGTAGTTGATGAACAGGCAAAGATACTTTTCCACCTCCTGGTTGGTGTACTCAGTTTGCTCATCAGTTTAAGGGTGGTATACAATCAAAGCATTTCATTTGATGTTTAAGAGGCAGTAGAGATTGTCTAGAAATTTGGAGATGAACTGAGAGCTCCTATCTGAAATGATCACTTGAGGCATGTTATATTTGGTATAGACCTCATCATGCAGGATTTTTGCCCATCCTTTGGAGGTTAGTTCTGTTGAGCATGTGATTAGAATGATCGCTTTTGAGAAGCAGTTGACTATGACCATGATGGCATTATAGCTATTGCACTCCAGAAGTTTAGTGATCATGTCCATAGAAATATGCATCTATAGTGATGAAGGGACTTTATTCAGGTGGAGTGGTGCAGCTCATAGTTGCATCAATGATTTCTCTTGTTGACAGACTTTACATGCTTTGACATATGTGATGATGTCAGTACCTATTTTTGGCCACCAGTATTCCTGTAGTATTAGTTCTTTGGTTTTGGTGATGCCAGAGTGACCAGCAGTGATATGATCATGGCAGATGGCAATGATTTCACCATATAATCCTTGATCTCAGAGAATGTAGATCCTTCTGTCATAGCAGATCATTTCCTCTTTCTTCATCATTCCTCACTTGTAATTGAGCAATAGAGCCACCTGCTGATCCCACTTGTGGCTGTCCTGAGTTGCACTCTTGATTCACTCATGGATTTCCTCTTCTATAGGCATTATCATGGTCCAAAAGTGTTTGGACTATAGTAGTGTCACACTCTCATTGTCACCTCTCCCCTGGTCATGATCTGCCCTCTGACTCAAAAGGTCAGCCTTCTTGTTTGCCATCCCAGCTTTGTAATGAAGAGTGTATTGGTATTGACTAAGCTTCATGACTCATCTGGCTTAGTGGTGATTTAATTTCTGGGGTTGCCAAAAATACTGAAGGTTTTGATGATTGGTCTAAATCTTGAAAACTTCAGTAGCCCCAATCAAGTAGTATCACCACTCCTCTAATGCAAGCATGACAGCAAGTAGTTCCTTATCATAAATCTCATAATTCCATTCTGTGACTGTAAGCACTTTGGAGAGGAATGCAACTGGTTGTCATCTTCCCTTCTGTTTCTGTGACAGTATGGCCCCAATGGCATCCTTGCTAAAGTCAGCCTCAACTTGGAATTTTCTATCTTGCATCGGAATGGTGAGTATCATGTCCTCCACCAGCCACCTCTTAAAGTCATCAAAGACAGCTTGCTGAGAAGGCCCCTAGGTCCATGGAGTATTCTCAGTAAGCTGTGTCATTGGGTGGACTATCTTGCTGTAGTCTCAGATGAATCGACAATAGAAGTTGATAAAGCCCAAGAATGATTGGAGCTCTTTTTTCTTGACAGATGTGGACCATTCAGTGACTCCAATGATCTTGATGAGATCCATGCATATACTTCCTTTGCTGATGATGACCCTGAGGTATTCAGTTTCAAGTACTTCAAACTCACACTTCTCTGCTTTGAGGAATAGTTTGTGCTTCCTCATTAGTGTCAGTACCTGACATATCAGTTTCCTATGTTCCTCTCTTGTCTTTGACATGATAAGAATGTCATCAAGATAGATGGTGACTTTTTCTGTAGCAATGAGGTCTTTGAAGATATCATTCATCATCCACTGAAAGGTGACCAGTGAATTGGTAAGTCCAAAGAACATTACTGTTAGTTCAAAGAGTCCTTGGTTGGTCCAGAAGGCCACCTTCCATTCATCTCCCTTCTTGATTTGTATATTGTTGTACCTCTACCACATGTCGAGTTTGGTGTAATACTATGCTCTCCAGAGTTTGTCCATTAATTCTGAGATTAGGAGCAATGGGTAATAATTTTTAATTGTTATCTCGTTTAATTTGTGGTAGTCCTGTACCAGATATAGCTTGCCATCCTTCTTTTTGACAAAGAAGAAGAGAGAGGCCATAGGGGATTTGGAGGGTCAGATTCTTCTGCTGAATAGATTTTTGTCAAGGAACTTATCAAGTTTCTGCTGCTCATTGTTCTCTAATAGATAGGTTTTGCAATTGAGATTTGCATTGGCATTTGAGATTAATTTGATGGCATGATCCCACAGCTTGGGTGCTAGGAGTTTATCAAAACTCTCCTTCTCAAATAGATCTCAGAACTCTCAGGCCTATTCTGAAACTATTTCTTTGAATATCCTCCCCTTCTTCTGCTCATTGGCCTTGGCCACCAAGTCATTGGCATAGTGGATTGCTCAAATATGAATTTCTCATTGGATGTCAATGGCTAAGATGGTCTTCCCATCTTCCATCTCTTCATCCTAACAATCTTCAGGATCTTCATCTGACAATTTGAAGGGGATCTTGCAGCACTTGCACCACATAAAGATAATCTTTTCAGTCTTCCAGTTGATCAGTGGGTTGTGCCTGATCAGCCAGTCATGTCCTAGAAAGACTTCCTTAGTGTCTAAGTCTGTGACTGCCAGATGTTATGATTTTCTTTCTTTCATTTAATTCTTTATCCCTATTTATGCTTAGTCACACCCAAAAAGGACACCTGGGGACCATGGAATAAGACTTAGTCAGCATGATAAGATCAAATAACTGTTTGTCGACAAGTCACCCATAACAACCAGCAGCACACAAAAAACCTTTTATGTACCATAACGATGAACAAGAGTGAACAGACAAAGGACAGAGAAAACCACAATAGATATGTAGTAAGAATAGCCCTACATGTACAGTATTTAAGAGCTCATTCTCACTGGTCTAAACCCCAGCTTCGAGCTAAAGTTTATAACTACCATTCTACCTCAAGTCTACCACAGACCTTGAGTCATTGAATGAGCTTAAGACCAACCTTGTGGACTCGGCTGATCTCTCAAAGTGCGAAGGGACAACCATTTATCACATGGTCCAGCTCATATAATGCTTGGGCCTAACAATTAGCTCGAAGCTTCCTACTTTCCTTTCTCAAGCCCAATTGTGCTGAGAAACTGAATGCCTCCTACAACCTCTATCAATCTGAATTTTGACCATGAGTTTTTTGAACTCCTCTCCTCCATCATTGGAACATTGATAGGACTCTTAGTGATTATTCAGCTGTGCCAAGGATATCACTCCATCACTGCTTGGGCCCTCAGGCACTATAACAAATTTCTATGTATCCGAGAAATCTTATGAAATATAACCCCAGACCTCCCTCTTCATGACATCTCTGAATCCTGAAGAACAACCTACCAGCCCTCAGAAGCCAGGCCTAGCAGTCTGCATCCAAGGGATGGTCAAGAAGAAACGAGAAGGCAATGCTCCCCTCGACCTGGAAACACAGACACTGGCATCACAGGAAGGAACAGTATACTTGTATGAGGCCCACCCCCCAACCATGAGGATGAAGACCTCCTGGAGGACTTCTTTCAGCAGTCCCCCTCCTCTTCTTCTGTCTCCCATACCCATAGGATTGCTGACCATGCCAGGGACTCTCTCAATGCCCCTCGGATGGCTCGACGATCTAACTCCAGAACTCCTCAAAGCCAGCCTCACAGCCTCTGCCCCTCTACCAGGATCAGCTCCAGGGTGGAGTGGGTTCTCTCAGAAGAAGAACAATAATGACAAGTATAGGAAGACACTGTTCACTGGTACTTCTCAACCTGGGATTTCTTCATTCCATTTAACTATGATAATGCTGTTTGACAGAAGGAGTGAAGGCAGCGAGATGAGCTGCAGCCAGTACATTATGAGTCAGAAGGCACAGACAACGAGCAGCAGAGGCAGGAGGCTATCCAGTATGACAAGCTCCACAGGAGCGAGCAGCAAGCAACCGAGAGAGCCAGACTGAACAGGGCCACTATCAATAATTGGTATAGACTATGAGACAAAGGTATCAGTATCCTCACACCCATACAAGCTGACCCCTCCATGCCAGCCCCCATCTTCTGTGAATCCAGCACTCCAAGCAGCGGATTCTCCAAACATTAGGCTGATGGTACCTGAACTCAATGATACCTAAGGGCCTTGACCCCTGAGTATTCCCCTTCCTCCTGAACCCCCAGCACCAACTCCATCTTCAGAAGCGATGAGTCTATCCTTGGACATTATGGGTTATGGGTCTCTGGAAACACTCACATTCTTGCCTGTGCCCTCCAAGGATTTCTCAGAAGTAGAGTGGTCAGGCAGCTTATTAATGATGACTACAGACACAATGTCCGCCTCTATCACAAGTGAGTGGAGGCAGCAAGAGTGACAGGGGGAAATTGATACAATCCAGCCATTGGAAGCCAGCCTGCTGCCAATTATGAAGTTACCACAACCACTGGACTGAGCACCCAGTCAAGGGAGCATGATGACAATACTGCTAGGGGTCACAGAGAGCATTTACACCCAGCCCATCAGTTTCCTCCTAGAAGGGGATGATGGGGATGAGGAGGATGAAACAGAGGACAGTGAATCCCTTCGGAGTCCACCATACAACTCACAGGAGGAAACTGATGAGGAAGAATTGAGAAGATTGACAGAAGAGGAAAAGACATGGGAATATCAGAGGTATTATCTGCAAGGGGTGAACTTCTTATAACGCAATGCTACTTAGATAGCGTCGCAAATAGAACAGTTGTATATGCATTCAAATACTAATAAACAAACAGAAATTCTAAAATGGGCCACAACAGACTATGCTGCCTAACAGTATAATCAACAGCATCCCAAATATCCAGTCAGCTGTCCACTGGCTTATCTGGCAATACGTACTGTCTGACCAATGCCAGACACTCTCCCCATCATGCCCCAATGCACTGTGTACTGAGCCCCATCAACCCAAAGTGCTCTCACAGACTCCGACTACTCGACACAAACCACGGCAACTCAGCTTGTTAAAACCTGAGCACAGCCGACCATTGGACATTCAAACCCTTAGACAGGCCAGGAAAGTCAGCTCCTGAGAGGACAACCACCTCCTGATCAAGCTGAAACTAGCAAGACAGGAAAGGAGCCCATAAGAGACAACCCCAAGGCTATCTGACTCAGATTCACAGTCCAAGACAGAGTTATTGTCTGAATAGAAGAAACCAAGGGAAGTCCAGTGGCTGATGACCATTCTCTCCATTCCTTTCCTGGACCATCGGCCAAGTGGCAACAGCCACCATTTGACAGATGGCCCAATCCAATGAGGCTATTACCAGAAAATGCTAATATTCTTTAGTGCCATCCTGATCTACTCCGGAAGCCCTGGCCCTTCAAAGGGGCCTCTGATGACATTGACAGATTCTTCGTAGACTGCGAACAATACTTCAAGATATATGTCAGATACTTGGGATCCAACATGAATAAAGTCATCTTCACTGCTTCCTATCTAGAAGAAAAGGCTAAGAATTAGTGGATTCTCATTACCCCAAACTTCTGGTCCACTACATGGGGTCATTACCAATACCCCTCCTGGCTGATGTTTAAACAAATGCTCAATAACAAATTTGTTGATCCAGCAGTACAGAAGATGCATAAACAAAAAATCAAGGAATACAAATTGAGAGACAAGGTGGCTACAGATTATTTTGACAAGCTGGAAAGGCTTGCCAAACTAGCAGGAATACAGGAAGACATAGCAAACAACAGACAAATGGTAGAAGCCCTCAAGAGGGGAGTCCTCTCTTCATACCTCATGATGATCTCTGCCATGAGCATCAAGATGCTGATGCCTGTTGGATATGATGAGTGAAAGGGGAGAATCATCAAGATGTATAAAGAGCAACAAAGGCAGAAAGCAGAATCGTTGACACTGCAAGACTACAAGAAGCTGACCCTGCCAACCCTGAACAAGACAGGGCAAACTGCCAGGAAATCATTGGGAACTCTCTCAGCCTCATCCTACAGGAGCTAGAAGACAGGAACAGGTACTATATACACCAGAGCCAGAAAACCAATGGACATAGACTGGATGAAGAAGGAGGGTAAATGCTTCAACTGTGGGCAAAAGGGCCACATGGCTAAAGACTGCCCAAAGAAGAAGCACACCTGCAAAGACATATATGCCCAGATCACCAAGCTGCAAAAAGAAGAAGAAGAATTAGGTGCTAAAACAAAGGTTGAGGAAGTAAAAGAACTGGCCAGTCAGTGAGCAATTCCACTGAACTGGCCAAAGGAACAACAGGCGTGCTCCTCATAGCTGCTAGTCAGACTTATGGTACTTTTGTAGCCACAAACATGTCATCAATACATATGCATTTGAATATACCCTGATTAGTCACTACCTGCACCAATGAATCACAAGAAAAAGCTCAAGCATCAACAGGCTGAACAGGGGCAGAGAGCCCTCTGACCTGGCTCAAACCGTTTGACACTGAATGGACTTGGAGAGCCATCAAAGAAGCTGGGACAGAAGAGACAGCGAAGGCCACACTAAAAAACTGAATCTATCAAACCTGAACCAAGGAGATAACCAGTGAAGTAATAAAGGGAATGAAGAAAGCAGAGTGCCACCAGGCCCTCGAGTGGCTCAACGAGCTACATGAGCCCCATAAATTTGTCCACTGCTCCAAAACCCCCAGATGAGACTTAATGACTAAAGCCCAAATTGAAACCCTAACATCACGAGCCTTACACTCTATAAACACCCTGATTGACAGTGGCTGTACTGAGAGTTCTATAAATCGAGCTTTTATTGACAAGCATAAACTCCCAATCCAAGCAACCACAGCCCCCATTCTTATCTACAATGTCAACAGAATAAAAAATCAGGCTGGATTAATCACTAAGTTTATCAAAGTTTGACTTATGATCGAAGACCACTCAGAGCAAATCGACTTAGCCATAACAGATCTCGAAACCAAAGAGATCTTTTTGGACCATGACTGACTCATACAGCACAACCCACTGGTAAATTAGAAAACCGAGTGGATTATATTTGCTTGGTATCAATGCCGAAAAATCCCCTTTGAGTTATCTGATGAAGACCCAGAGGATCAATGGGATGAGGAAATGGAACATGGAGAAATCATCCTCACCATCGACCTACAAAGGGAGATACACATTTGAGCCATCCATTATGCCAATAATCTGATAGCCAAGGCAAATGAAGGAAGGGAAGAAAAGACCTTCGAGGAAATGGTACTAGAGTGGACACAAGATTATCGGAACCTCTTTGAAAAGAAAAGCTTTGATGAACTCCTGACACTGAAGCTCTGAGATCATGTGATCGAATTAGTCCTGAATGCTAATGCCAATCTAGATTGCAAAATGTATCCACTCAGCAATCAAGAACAGCAAGAACTTGACAAGTTTCTTGACGAGAACTTGTCTAGTGGGCGAATCTGACCTTCGAAATCTCCGATGGCATCACCATTCTTCTTCATAAAAAAGAAGGACAGGAAACTTCAGCTAGTTCAGGATTACCAAAAACTAAATGAAATAATGATCAAGAATCATTATCCTCTTCTCTTTATCTCGGAGCTAATGAATAAGCTTCAAGGCACCAAGTACTACACAAAACTTGACATATGATGGGGGTACAATAATGTTCGAATCAAGGAGGGAGATGAATAGAAGGCTGCCTTCAGGACAAATCGAGAATTATTTGAGCTCACTATCATATTTTTCAGGCTTACAAACTCTCCTGCTACTTTCCAATGGATGATGAATGACATATTCAAGGAACTCATCGCCACTGGGAAGGTTACCATTTACCTTGACAATATTCTAATTATGTTGCAGACAAAGGAGGAGCATAGGAAACTGGTGCAACAAGTACTGGCCCTCATGAGGAAATATCAGCTATTCCTCAAAGCAGAGAAGTGTGAATTCAAGGTACTTGAAACAGAGTACCTAGGCATCATCATCAGCAAAGGAAACATTCAGATGGACCCAATTAAAGTAGCAGGGGTAACCGAGTGGCCAGAGCCAAACAAAAAAAAGGAGCTACAATCCTTCCTTGGCTTCACCAATTTCTATTGATGGTTTATCCAAGACTACAGCAAAATAGTATGCCCTATGATACAACTTACCAGCAATGCCCCATGGATTTGGGGACTCTCCCAGCAGTCCATGTTTAACAACTTGAAGTGATGTCTAGCCAAGGATGTCATCCTTGCTATCCCCACTCAGGAAGAGAAATTCTGGGTGGAGGCTGACTCCAGCAAAGGAGCAATCAGTGCAGTACTTTTCCAAGAACAAGCTGGGAAATGGCACTCTGTTGCATTCCTTTCAAAAGCCCTTAGTACCACAGAAAGGAATTATAAAATCTACGATAAGGAACTATTGGCAATCATGCTATCCTTGGAAGAGTGGCAGCATTACTTGATTGGTGCCACCAAGGTTTTCAAGATCTGGACTGACCACCAGAATCTCAGATACTTCTGACAGCCCCAAAAGCTGAACCACCGACAAGCCCGCTGGGTCACAGGACTCAGCCAGTACCAATATACTCTCCATCATAAGACAGAGACAGCCAATAAAAAGGCCAATCTCCTGAGCCGCCATGCAGACCATGATCAGGGGGAAAGCGACAACGAAGGAGTCATCCTTCTATCCCCCAAACATTTTTATGCCATGATAATGCTGACCAAAGAAGAAATGCATGAGCACATCAAAAGTGCCATATGGGACAGTCATAAATGGGACTAATACATTGCACCATCGTTAAACCATGAACAAGACCTAATCCAGGAAGGCAGACTCATTCATTATGATGGACAGATCTACATACCATGAGATAACAAGTTATAAGGAGAGATCATCGCCATCAGTCATGATCACATGACAGCCAGTCACCCGGGAGTCACCAAAATGAAGGAGTTGATCTTACATGATTATTAGTGGCCTAAAATGAGAATTGATGTCATCAAGTATGTCAAGGGATATGAAGTATGCTAAAGAAGCAAATTGTTGACAAGACCATGAGTGGCACCTTTACATCTGAACGAGGTTCCATCATCCTCATGGACCCATATTTTGGTGGATATGGTCATAGGATTGCCTGATTGCAATGGCTACGATGCCATACTGGTTATTGTTGACTGGTTCTCAAAAGCAATCATTCCTATCATCTGTTTTATGGAACTCAACTCTGAAGGGTGGGCAAAAATATTGCAAGACAAAGTCTATGCCAAATATGGCATGCCCTAAGTCATCATCTCCAACCAAGGCCCCTAATTCATCTCGAAATTTATTTCCGACTTATATTGCCTACTAAATATCAAACAAAACACATCAACAACATATCACCCTCAAACTGATGGACAAATAAAGCACATCAACTAAGAAATAGAAAAGTATCTTTGATTGTTCATCAATTATCAACAGGATGATTGGGTTGAATAGCTTACTCTTGCTGTGTTCCAACATAACAATCAGGTACATTCAGCAATGAGAAAGATGCCCTTCTTTATTAACTATGGCAGACATCCTCTGGTTTCTCAGACAAGTCATCACCATACAACGACACCAGCATCATCTGATTTTGCCACCATAATAGCAAACATACATGCCAAAACCAAAACAGCACTTGAAAAAGCAGTCATGTCAATGAAAACCCAGTATGACAAGTACTGTCGCCTGGTGCACAAATATTCCATTAGCAACAAAGTTTGGCTAGATACCACCAATCTACATCTACCTCATCCCAAAAAGAAACTGGTGGATAAATGTACAGGACCATTCCCAATCACTGCCAAAATTGGACATAGCACCTACCAACTACAGTTACCAACATCCTGGAAAATCCATGATGTCTTCAATGAAACACTGCTCTCCTCATATGTTGCACCTGCATTCTCAAATCAAGAACACCCACCACCACCACCTTCCAACTTGATTGCTGATAAAGAACATTATAAAATCGACCAAGTCCTCAACTATAAATTATGAAAAATCAAAGCAAAGGATGGTGGTATGACAATCATGGTCAACTACTTGGTTAGCTAGAAAGGCTATGGGCCAGAATCTAACCAATAAGTAAACGAAAAGCACATGCAGATGGATGATGCCATATGGGACTATGAATTATCTCTTAATTAAGCCATCAGGATGATAGTCTTAAGAAGGGGGTAATGTTATGATTTTCTTCCTTTTATTTAATTCTTTATCCCTATTTATACTTAGTTACACCCAAAAAAGACACCTGGAGACCATGGAACAAGGCTTAGTCAGCATAACAAGATCGAGTAACTGTTTGTCAACAAGTCACCTATGACAACCAGCAGTGCACAAAAAACCTTTTATGTACCATAACGATGAACAAGAGTGAACAGACAAAGGACAGAGAAAACCACAATAGATATGTAGTAAGAATAGCCCTACATGTACAGTATTTAAGAGCTCATTCTTGCTGGTCTAAACCCCAGCTTTGAGCTAAAGTTTATAACTACCATTCTACCTCAAGTCTACCACAGACCTTGAGTCATTGAACGAGCTTAAAACCAACTGTTAGATCCAAGTGTCACGTGGACAGATACATGTGATAAACAGGTGTTCCTT